>NW_018397258.1:1493646-1494132 GCF_002168275.2 Theobroma umbraticum
TTTAAAAATTGTTCGATAAATGCAAACAAAGCATGAATAAGATGTGAAAATTATGTACTCACTAAGTCAGTTTGCGGTCCCATCTTTTAAGGAAAACGTCTTAAATAAGAAAATATTGGTTCGTTAGGCTATCAAAGAACCAGATGTTTGGTACGTGCTGGGCTTCATTAATATATATATTTCGTAAAACAACTCTTTCTGGTTATTCCCACTTCAGTTTTGGGCCTTTTCAGTTTTGAGAGACTACTTAGACAGGAATAAGACAAGAAGGGTGTAAACATTGAACAATACCCAAATCCCATATTCGATCATAGACTGTGGCTATGCCTTCAATTGGTACGTAAATTATTGGCACGTTGTCTTTTTATTCTGTCATTTTATCAGCTGTCGGTGGGCAGACAAAGGCACAAACGTTGAGCGTTACTTTCACCGATGTGCATAGCAGCCTACACGTACACGTAGCCCTGTTTTTGCCTTGCCAAATGC
>NW_018397258.1:1494142-1494621 GCF_002168275.2 Theobroma umbraticum
ACACTTAAATCCTTTTGCCTAATACGTTGTTGCCAAAATTTACACCCTGCTGGGTATCGTTTTCATGTTTTGTGTTCTATCACTCTCCTCCTTTAGTTGTAATTGATTATTTTTCAGGTCAAATAAGAGTTTTATTAATATTATATAATTGATATCACAATATAATAAGTGATAGGACAATTAAAAGAACGAAATAAAATGTCAGAATCTTAAACTAGATACAATAATCAAAATATAAGTTTACTCTCAATTCATATTATTATCAAGTATAAAACATCTTTGATCTGTCAATGTTAAATATAACTACAAAAATCAACAAATTTTATTTTGAAATAGAAATTAGGTAAAAACAATATTATTTGTAATTTTTTTCGGTCATTTTCGTTAAAATGTTTTTGTTATTTATCTCATAGTCTTGAGTTCAATATCGACACACAAAAATAATAATCATGAATCTATGTTTTTTGTGGTAAGTTAAA
>NW_018397258.1:1494631-1496787 GCF_002168275.2 Theobroma umbraticum
CCATATTTAATCTAATTAATCGGAAAGCTCTTTTTTACGTTTTTTTTTTTCTAGCTCTCATTGCAACTGTCAATATTGCAATGAAAAAAATATGAACCTAATTCATCAATTGATATTCATTAACTTTTTAATATGTTACTATTACAATACCAAAATTAAAATTTCAAATTTCTATGATATTTATGCATAATTTCTTAACATTCATTTAAAAAAATTTTCTGAAAAAAATCACTAAAATATTAATCCTGTCAGAAGAGAAGTCAATATTTTTTTTCCACAGTTCCACACAAATGTTACTGTTGAGACAGATCCATGAAATTTATACCAACTACCAATCAAGTCATGACTGCATGATTTTTTCCATAAGCTGCTTAAAGCCCGAGAGACACCTGGGCTACAATGGTCCATGTGCTAGCTCCTCACCGAGCTATATATATTCAAGAACAAAAGCCAGGCACCGAGTCCATGCACGCCATTTCCCATGTTCATATCAACAAAATGTCCGCTTGTGTCACCACCTTTTTGGATGGTAGTACATTTTTTCCATTATGGTGGGCTTGGCTGAAGATAGTCCGAAGAACTTTACTAGGCAATTAACCACTCCAAAAGAAATTAACCCACTCTGCGTTTTTTGGGTACTTGATAGGTCTACTGCCTAGAGCAAAATTCAACCAGGGTGGGCGACTTTTAGCATCTTGGAATCCAGCAACTTCGAGGGCTGATTTTGTCGTGGCAAAGGATGGCTCCGGTAGTCACAAAACAATCAATGAGGCAGTGGCTGCTGTTGCTAGGATGGGTGATAGGCGTCCCAAAAGAGTAATAATCTATGTGAAATCAGGGGTGTACAATGAGAAAGTAGACATAGACAGGAATGTGAAGAATGTAATGTTGGTTGGTGATGGCATGGATAAAACAATTGTAACAGGCAGCCGAAATGTCCCCGATGGTACTACCATTTTTGGCTCTGCAACATTTGGTAAGAATGAAGACCTTACTTCTTAGATGATTCCATAAAAAATTTGGATTCAAATCTTTGTATCCATTAGAGTAACTTGAGAGGATACATGGTCTTTATTTCATCTTCTGCAGACGTATCAGGTGATGGGTTTTGGGCCAGGGACATGACTTTTGAGAACACAGCCGGTCCGAATAAACTTCAAGCAGTGGCTTTAAGGGTGGGCTCAGACCACTCTGTGTTCTATCGCTGCAGCTTCAAGGGTTACCAGAACACCCTCTTTGTTCACTCCCTAAGGCAGTTTCATCGCGATTGCCACATATATGGCACAATTGATTTCATATTTGGTGATGCCCCAGTAGTCTTACAAAACTGTGATATATTCGTAAAGAGACCGATGAATCAACAAGCTAACATGATCACTGCGCAAGAGAGAGAAGATCCTAATGAAAACACAGGGATTTCAATTCAAGGATAGCGCGTAAGGCCAGCAGCTGATTTCGATTCTGTCAAGCATTTGTTCAAGAGTTATTTAGGTAGGCCATGGGAAAGATATTCCAGGACAGTGTTTTTGAAGACAGACCTTGATAGTTTAATCAATCCAAAGGGATGGACGGAACGGAGGGGCAGTTTTGCTCTTTCAACACTATACTATGCTGAATACAGGTAGCGGTGCTTCGATTGCACACAGAGTGAACTGGCCTGGCTTTCATGTGTTCGACAGTGCCCAAGAGGCTGGCCCTTTTACAGTGAGCAGGCTCATACAAGGAGAGGCCTGGATTCCAGAGACTGATGTGCCATTCTGGCCTCAAATCTAATGGGTTTATCATGCTCTTATGCTATGTGATCATGGCTATTATGTAAAACGACATAAAATGTGAAAAAGCTCTTGTAATATGATCATTTCTCCATTTAAGTTTCTTACTTTTTATTGTATTTAAATAAGATTTTATATTTTTTATCATACATAATTAAGCTTTTATCTAAATAAAAAATTAATTATTATTAAATCAACATCAACTAACATTTAATGTCACATAACATATTTAATAAATTAACATAATCATATAATAATTGATATAATAAAAAAAGTTACATTAATTGTTTATTCATATGTCATGTAAATAGAGAATGTTAATTGATATTAGATTTTATAATTGTTAATTTTATAATAAAAAATTAA
Source organism: Theobroma umbraticum (assembly GCF_002168275.2). Taxonomy (NCBI): domain Eukaryota; kingdom Viridiplantae; phylum Streptophyta; class Magnoliopsida; order Malvales; family Malvaceae; genus Theobroma; species Theobroma umbraticum. The sequence continues at coordinate 1,496,770 of NW_018397258.1, forward strand.
AATTCATTTAATGATGAT
>NW_018397258.1:1496802-1497738 GCF_002168275.2 Theobroma umbraticum
TAATTGAAAATATATTATAATTCAAAAACTTTTATACTATTTAAACCATATAAAAGCCAGTGCCTTAAAAACCCTAGCAAATTTGGGACTATATCTCAACACAAACTTTTCTTGTCTATGAAGCACAAGTTTCTTCTTTATAATACAAAGACGTTTTCGACTTTTCCTTGTGAGAAACTGACGGAGACAACAACCATGAAACCAGGTATACAACGATAAAAAATATATATATAAAACAAAAAAATACCTTTAGTTTATTTAAGTTACATAAAAGTCCCTGCCCTTCAGAAGGTCAAAATAAAAAAAAAAGAAAAACATTGAAAATCTACATCAGCAACACTACCTATTAGTTTTACCGCGCCCTCCCAAGCCCTAGCCTGCTAAGCCCGTGCTCTCCCTCTTTTTTCTCTCAGAGAAGGAGAACTCTGATAAGGAAAGGAAAAAAAAGCTTGACCGCCTTCGATTGATTTTCTGTAAGGTCGGCGCTGTTATCATCTTTGATCTAAAATTCTTGTTTTTGTTTTCTGGCTAAGATCTAAAATGCTTTTTAATTTTACTCGTGTATACATTTTTTTAATTATTTTACTGGTTCTATTATCATTTCCGGTGAATTTGACTTTACTGTTCAATTTTATATATAAAAGAAGAAAGTAGTAAATTTGAGGTTCGATGGCCGGCGGCTCAGATGTGGCGGAGGCGCTTTCCTGTGCTCGGTGCGGCAAGCCTGCTCATCTTCAGTATGTAGTTATTTTCTTGTTCTAGCTTATATTCGGTTATTTAGTTCTTGTTTATTCTCACATTAGAATCAAAGAAGATTCTGAGTTAGCGTATCATACAACCGTTAGAGATGTAAAATCGGTGTTCCACTGGAAAGGTTAGGGTAAAGAACTCATTGCGATCGAGGATTTTGATTTAACTAAGGGAATGAATATGGAA
>NW_018397258.1:1497804-1501054 GCF_002168275.2 Theobroma umbraticum
ATAATGATAACTTGAGAATTGAGTTGAATCCTTCGTTTCTGGTATAACTTCTTATCTGCAGGTGTCCAAAGTGCGTGGAGTTAAAGCTTCCTCGTGAAGGTGCTGCTTTCTGGTCTGTAATCATCATCTTCTTCGACTTTGAAATTCTGTTGTTATCTTGAATATGCTGGGAAAGATTATGTATGATATGATGTAGTGAGTTAATTGCCTGATTTCACCTCCTTATTACACTTCCAGAGATTGTATTTCAAGGCTTTATAAAAAGCAAAGGACGTAGTTAATTCTATCCTTGACCTAAACCTGGTTGATGATTTATATACTTTTAAAATTAATATGTAGGGCTCAGACGACTGTTCATTGATTGAAATTGATTTTTCTTTGTTCTTTTCTTACCAAAAATTTTGGAAATGTCTGATTCAGCTTTGCATTTTGTATTAATGATGTTTTTCTTGACAGTACTCAGGATTGTTTCAAGGCTTCTTGGAGCTCACACAAATCAGTTCATTTGAAGGCAAAGCTGTCCGCACTTGGGACAAGTACTGCTGGTGAACAAGATTCGCATTTAGCTAGTGAGGGTTGGCTATATTGCTTGAGAAAAGGGCAGAGTCGAAGTCCAAAACTTCCTCATTTTGATTGGACAGGGTAGTTCTCTAGGATTTTAGTTCCTCATTTATGCTACATATCTTTCTTCCTTTTGCATCAATTTCCTACTTCCTGTGCTATTTTCAAGCTTTTGTGCTTTCTTTCCTGGATGGTTATTTCCCTTGTTATTCCTGATTCTTATTTTTATTGTCTTTATGGTGTTATCTTCCTTGTGCAGAACGCTCAGACCATATCCCATATCTATCAAGCGTATTGTACCTGCTTATATTGATAAACCTGACTGGGCTGTTGATGTGAGTCTTTCTGAATTATTTGTTTGCATATTGAATATTTATTTGCAATTTGAGTGGAAATTTGTTGATTGCTGACCATATTGAAGTGTCTTCTAGGATTATGGAGATATATATATATATATATATATAAAGAGAGAGAGAGAGAGAGCTCAATGAATAATTAACCTCTATTTTTCTCTCCTTTCCTGCTGGGTTACTGGTTTTTGCATCCTTAAGGTATAACTGTTCTTTCCACATGTAGGGAATCCCAAAAGTTGAGCCCAATAGTGATTTGCAGCATGTTGTTGAGGTAAGTTTATACTAGTGAAATCTCTTCTTGAGCCTTAGTGAATTAAGCTACACATTTTGATATGCTCCTTGTAGTTTTTTCTTTATTATTATTATTTTTCTTTTTGACTTTGGTGCATCTGTTTTGAAGATCAAAACTCCAGATCAAATTGAGAGAATGCGAGAAACTTGTCGAGTAAGTTCTCTCTCCCTCTTTCTCTTTTTTTCTATTCTACAGCTATTACGAGGGAGTTTATCATGCTATGTTATATTCTTCTATTTTTACTCCAAAGGTTGCATTGCTTTGCTTCATGTGAAAATAAAGGCTTCCATTTCAACAAAGCTTATCAACTTAAAATGAGCTTCAAAATAGTTTGGTTTAGAAAACAGAACCCTGCTGTCAACTGGAAGGATTTACCTTAAACACACTGTTGCTGCCCATATATGTTAAAGTTTTCAATGGATAGCAGAATTGATGGTCAAACTGTGAAGTTCAAATTCAAGGAATAATAAGTTTCTGTAGAATGGTCTTGGAATTCTGCATCTATTACATATAAAAGTTCTTTTAGGAAGATAATTTCATGCTGGGCCAAAATATGGCCTCATAGATGATGACATTGGCACCATAAATGTCATGTAGTAGCTACATAGAAATAAGTAGAGCCAGTTTTCGTTTCTGTGATCAAACCTTAAGAGTATAGTTGCTAGAAAGGAAGGAGGAAACAATGAGAAATACTTTCCAATTGCAAATAAGTGCAATTGTCCTTGGAAATCCTTTCCACTTGCAATTAAATCCAATTTCTTTTTAGTATTAGTTTTTTTTATTGTGTAATTTTAAAGTCTTAGCGTATATATTTTTATCCTTAGATTGCAAGAGAGGTTTTGGATGCTGCAGCTCGGATGATCCGTCCTGGTGTAACAACAGATGAAATTGATCGAGTGGTTCATGAGGCAACTATTGCTGCAGGTCCATTGGTTTTGAATGAGCTTTTATTTTGCACAATTTATTAATAATCATTTATCTCTTCTTTGGTTTCACTTTATACATGTGTCCTCTCCTGCAGGAGGATATCCATCCCCTCTCAATTATCATTTCTTCCCAAAGTCTTGCTGCACGTAGGTACTTCTTCTGTACATATTCTTTGAATTTGCTGGGATTTATAATGTTGATTAAGCAAATGTATGTCATTTTCTTATCCAGGTCAGTTAATGAAGTAATTTGCCATGGAATTCCGGATGCAAGGTAATAGTCTTGCTTTAATTCTTCAGGACCTCACTTATTCATCCATAATGCCGCTTTAACTTTCAATTTTTTAACATTCATTGATTATGGTATCTTTTTCAATTACTAAGATGGACCTAAACTTAAAATTGGTGACTAAATATGTTTTAATTACCTCAGGAAATTGGAGGATGGTGATATCGTAAATGTTGATGTCACTGTCTACTACAAAGGAGTTCATGGTAAGAATCTACTGCAGATTTATATATCAATTCAAATCTTGCTAAAATTAATGAAACCTCCATATTTGACAAAGTGACTCATCATGCAGGTGATTTAAATGAAACATATTTTGTGGGAAATGTCGATGAAGCATCTCGTCAGCTGGTACAGTGTACATATGAGTGCTTGGATAAAGCAATAACTATTGGTACGTGTTTGATTCATATTCTATTTGCACATTGCAATTCTTCAGCATCACTTTTTCTCTGATTTTTTCTTGTTCTGCTAAGGTTTCAAAAAGTCACTGTGTTGAGGGGTTTTACATATTGTAAATTGAATGGTGGCCTAGAGATCATCTTAAAGAAAGAAAGACTTTTGATGGCTGCTAGAATTAGTTCAATTACAACTTTCTGCAATCACTAAGCATGCCATGCCATGCCTATGATGTCGTTGCTCTTCTAACTTGATTTGAGTGGTCATGCATAAGATTTAGTGACCTTTATCATAAATGCCGGATTAGTTAAACTTAGTGTTCATAATTTGTTACTTAATTGTTTTTAAAAAGATAAAATGATCAAGACATAATGTGGTTTGAATTTCATTTTCGCGGATGAGTCTTCAAACATATGTGCATTGTGTGCTC
>NW_018397258.1:1501064-1501348 GCF_002168275.2 Theobroma umbraticum
GTAGGAGGCAGGTGCTAACTGCTTGATTTATAAATCATTAATTAGATTTGAATATGGTCTGTTGATTTTTTAAGTAGATTGCATCTTTTGAATCCCATGCCCGATGGATGCTTGGGTACACAGAGACACAAAGACAAGAGAATGCTGCTTTCTTAAATCTATTAAGTTTGATTGGGGTAGTTCAAGACTTAAGTTTAGTCTTGATTTCTATTAATCATTCTTTTTCCTTTTACTTTGGGCTCTAATTCAGTTAAACCTGGAGTGAGATTTCGTGAAATCGGGGA
>NW_018397258.1:1501358-1501972 GCF_002168275.2 Theobroma umbraticum
CGCCATGCTTCAATGTCGGGGTTATCTGTGGTAATGTGTAATTTGGACTATGCAGTAATACAGTTTGGTTCATAGATTACACAATTACAGTTTTCATTTATTTCTTGCTCTGTTATCTTCTGTTACTACAGGTTAAATCATATTGCGGTCATGGTATTGGAGAGCTGTTCCACTGTGCCCCAAATATTCCCCATTATGGAAGTATCCTTTTAAGATCAAGTTTCTCAATCCAATTGCATTTTATGTTAACTATCCCTTAATGCTTCATGGAAAGTCCACTATAATGTATAATGAATCAATTGCTGTTGTAGCAGGGAGACCATGAAATTGATTCAACCATTCTTAATTGCAAGTAATTTCCGTTTCTTTATATGCTGCGTGCCTTAACCTAAGCAGGAAATAAAGCAGTTGGGGTGATGAAAGCTGGACAGACTTTTACAATTGAACCAATGATTAATGCAGGTAACTCTTGAAGTTGGATGATATTGGGGATAGTAGTTTAAAACCGTTTTGATTTACTGGCTATGTCTTGCTGGATTTTTCTCAATAGGGGTTTGGCGTGATCGAATGTGGCCTGATGGATGGACCGCTGTTACTGCAGATGGCAAACGCAG
>NW_018397258.1:1501982-1503782 GCF_002168275.2 Theobroma umbraticum
GAGCACACTCTTTTGGTAACTCTGCGTTACCAGTGCTTTTTCTTTCATGAGATCTCTGCATATAGTCGTGTATTGAAGTTGTCTCTTAGAGAAACGTCTGGAATATGACCTTTTTGCTCCTGAGTTAGCCATTTGCCAGTGCAACACTTTGGATTGTCTTGCAGTGATCTGTTATATTTGAACTCATTCATTAGTATCAGTAGCAAAAGATCTGGTGATATATAGTGCATGGCTGTGATCAAATTTGTGTTATATAAGAAGAGAATCCTGACACACCTAACACTTGAATGTTTTTTGCTTGATGAATATTATCATGCAGGTTACAGAAACTGGAGTCGAAGTTCTTACAGCTCGGCTACCTTCATCTCCCAATGTGTTTCCCTGGCTAAATAAGTAATCAGTGTCATCTTTACCTAGTAGATAATGAAATCGAAGGTGAGCTATTGATACAGTGTACCGATGGTAAGAGATTATGAAGTACCCTTTCCAGTGGATGAGAGCAGTGTATTTGTTAAGTTATGGGAGAGAAAATGATACAATTTTTTCATTTAGCATGTATTGTGATCATGTGTAATATGGATTTTCTTCCCTTGGGTTTTTTCATTTGAAGAATAATCATAAATTGTTTCTTTTTGTTCTAGAATACTCATAATTTGTTTTTGCCATGATCAAGAAGCAATGTCACATTGTTTACTTTTGTGGACCATAATAAATTATGGGCATAATACTCAAAAATAAAATTGAAATAAGTTTTTATTTTTAAATATATCTTTATATTTTTATTTTGAGATAAATAAATTTTTATAATTAATGGTTCATTAATTATAATGACATTTTATATTTTCATGTTAATGTGATGTATATGTGAAGAGTGAAAAACATAATATAATTATATTATTATATCACATCAATAAATTATGTAATATCTATTTATATTTATTATGATATGTTGTGCTCCTACCAAGGGAAAAATTGGACGATTTTAGAAGAGGAATTCGATTATATAAAATATTAACCAATTTTGAGATAAAGAGATTAAACTAACAAAAATTACATAGTACAAGGATTTTGAGGATACTTTTGAACCTTTTTATTTTCAATATGTTTTCTTTCATGATATATTCACAAGATTTTTCTTTTATGTATTTACTTTCCTTTGCTAAATTGAATTTTGTCGGGTAAATTTCAAAATTTTAAATTTATAATTATGAAATTTGAAACTTCTAGCTACAATTTAAAGCACTTTAATATTCTGGGGGGGATTGAAACATTTGTAAATGTCTTGTAAGTGTTGGGAGGGGATTAGAAAATTTGTAACTATCTTGTAAGTGTTTAGAATGACTCCAAAATTAAAAGTTTCTAAGGTGTATAGGGTCTTCCAATGTAGGAGGTCTATCTTTATTCACTTCCAAGATTGCATAAGACTTGCAACTTTAACAATTTATAACAATAACTAAGAAATAAGTGATAAATGATAAAAATACTATTTATTAAAATATTTAACTTTTAAATTAAAATATTTATAATTTAAACATTAATTTTTATTTTTTTATTTTTTATTTTTAAAATATAAAAATATAAAAATTATAATTTCAATTTTAATTTTAATTTTAAAATATTAAATTTTCATAATATATAATTAAAACTTAAACCTTTTATTTTAAATTCATTTTAATTCTTTCATTTTTATTTTTAAATTTTAAATTCATTTTAATGCAGTGAGAGAAGGAGGTCGCTAATTGGATAGCGAGAAAGAAATTGTAAAAAATAAATAAAATATATTTTATATAGTATGATAAT
>NW_018397258.1:1503792-1598238 GCF_002168275.2 Theobroma umbraticum
AATGAATGACATTTTTGTTTATTTATGTTTTTACTTTATTTCTTGTCTCTTTGAATAGCCAGAAACTTGCTATTAGTTATTCCCTTATCTCCTAGCAAATAAAGTGATAAATAAGGATTAGGAATAAGCGGAGAATGGTTATTTCATTCCCCCAACCAAACATGTTGTTAATGTTATTGTAAATCCTCTTGTTACTATCATATTTATATTACGCTTTCTCTTTTTTGTTTTTTTATTATGGAGAGTTAATGCTTTTTGTTTTTGCTTTTTACTATACATTTAGGATTAGGACAAAAAACTATTTAGTAAGATCTTTTTACACAACTCGATTGTCACGTATTTTTATCATTCAATATTATAGTGTAATTTTAAAAAAATAATTTAGATATTTTAAAAGTGACACTCGTATCTTACTCGATTTCAAGATAAATAATTAAAATTTTATTCAAATTCATCCAAAATTCAAATATAAATATTACCTAATCAATAAAATAAATTAGAGTACTTATTGTCATTTTTATGCACATCATTTTTCATTAAAAGATGATCTCAATTTTTTTTTTTTTGAATGCTGGGAAAAAAATGTGCTGAAAAGAAATGTTTACATTTTTGGTGGTGCACTAATGGTAGAAAATGAAAACCTAAAAAACAAAAAATTAGACGGAAGACAACTGTAGCAAAACATTTTAATCGAATAAAAAAAACACAATATTAGTTGAACCTCAGTCAACGCTAGGAGACAACCTATTGCAAATAAGGTGTACCTACCTACGCCAATCAAGTCCATTTACATTTGTGCTTCATGATTCTTTCTATTTTATTGAATTTGGGCTTGACAGGGCTTAATGAGCCATTCCACCCCATTAATAGTGGGCCCTGATGCTGCACATTCAAATTAATGATTGTGGACGCTGAAGCCAATTCAAATTTGGTCCTCAAAAGACCTCATCCGGCTTTCTGAACCCATTAACAATTGGGCCTTCGTTAGGCTCTGCCCCTTTGTATACACAATTTATTAACAACAAGCCACATTTTCTATTAAGATCACTCGTCCAATCACGTTATAATTCGCATGTCTATTTTTAAACGGGCCGAGCTTGCTTGCCTAAATGGGCCACTTGGCCCATGAAGAGCTGTGACATGCATGTCAACGGATTGAACAGTTTCGAGCCTTATATCAAATCCTCAGTCGACGTGGAGGTCATCAGCAGAGCAAGCATATACATAATTTTCAACAAAACCCTAAATGCCTGTCATCACCTAATTGCAATACACGATACATCTCTCTCTGCACTTCACCTGAAGAAGCTAATTGATAAAAGGAAATAAAAATTGAAAAATGTACTATAGGAGGCTCGTATACAGTTGAAGCAGTCAAAACTCAAAACCCAGTTGACTCGACCAATGAAGAGTAGGATTCGTTCTCATCTGGAGCTGCAGATTTCTTAACATCCTTGTTTGGAACTTTTTCAGTAGTTTTTATCGGTCCAACATCCAGACCAGCAATAGCATACAATTCCAACTTCATAAGCTTTGCTGTTTCCATGTCACCATCCCAGCAAGTTTCAGAAATAATTTCAAGTGCCTTCTCTGTTTTTTCCTCGGACACTAGACTTCCATTTTGGAGCAGGACAAGGTAAACTTGTTCAGCTGAAGCTTTGCGAATCTGGCAGATGAAAGACATACTATAAGCACTTCAAACAAAAAGATAATACTATAAGCATAATTCCTACTCATGTACAGTGGTGTTGCATCAAGTCAGCTGCACACCATTTCGTTCTATAAGTAAAAGAGTTACTATAATTCAACAAATGTAATCACCACAACAAACCTTAGGGTACCGATGACTAAGGAAAGTGAGAAGATGGGAAAAGGCCCGGGAGTTGATGGGATCTGAAAGTGAGGAAATATATCCCAGTATTGCAATGCCTGCATATAACTTAGAGAAATCCTTTGACCCTCTCATTTCAACCACCAGAGAATCCAAAACACCAGCACAGAAAATCGAAGTTTGAGCCTGGAAATTAATATTCAGCGTTGTATAATTTAGAATGCAGTCTAAAGAATGATTGATATTTTTGAAACCTAACAAATCAATCAGTAAACCACAATTATTCCTCAATTTTCTCTACATAAAGAAAGTAATAAAGATAAAACTTCAAAAATCCACTGGAAAATCTCCCACAATAAAGTGATTGTAATACAGGTTATTACAACCACCTGGAAAAGAAGACCATCTGATGGCCATTTGCATCTAGAGGATGTGAGATATACTATTTTGATATATATAAAAACATGGAACACAATTCACATGTTTTGGTAAATCGTAATAACTGAACGGAATAATGAGAAACTAACAGCATCAACTATAGATGGTGTAGAGCAAGAGGAAGAGAGGGACACTAACCTCCATATCCAAGAAGATCTTTTTGCTGAAAAGAATCTCGATTGTCTGCAATATATGAATCACCAACAAAAATTAAAATAAAAATAAGCAAAAAAAATTCCATAATTAACTCATTGCAAGACAAATTAAAGGTTTCAACATAAAGGGGAATGCCTTTGTTATATCCTTTTTTGTCGGTGGAGATGGTATCAAGAGGTTCAGTTACCTTCAAAGTGGGTACAATGACCCTGTCACATCGCTTATACTCTTGGAGAATCCAAAGGATGTCGTTGGATAATTTACACACTTTGGATTCATTATTAATGTCTTCATCTACCTGAAGATACTCCAAAAATGCAGACAGTGATGCCTTCCTCAAAGAATCTTGCAAGCCACCAATCGAAATAACTAAACCAGACAGCACTGGTCTGCTATAACAACTGAACTGAAGTAATTGCACAAAACGAGGATATGAAAAGGTAGGTACCTACAAGCAAGGCACATAATGGCATTAATGTAAGATCCAAAAGTACTTAAGAAGCAAACTGGACAAGTAACACATAACTACTTACTCCCCACTTTAAATCTGTTTTATTGGGAACAATTTCTTCTATCTTTTCCCTATAAGGTATAAAAGGGATAAATATTTCCTTATGGTACAGAATCCTTTGGAGAACCTTAGCAGCCACTTCTCTTAACTTATCCATCTTTTCTACAGCTTGCTTAGCAATTCCTCCCACCAAATTGGTGGCAAGATTTACGTCAAAAAATGAACACATTTGGTTCTCTTCAGCAAAATCGCTATTAGGTAGCTTTGAGACAGATCCAAGCACATCTGATTCCCTGGTGGAACTCATAGAACATCTCTGACAGAGGATATATGTACACCTTTCAAGGCCTTCCATAGCAGCCTCACGAACCCAAGAACCCACATCACCTCTGTTGTCGACAGAATAGTCATCAAGAGCTTTAAACAAACAAACCATCACCTCATTCTTGATCAGAAGAAACAGAGACATGCCTTCCTCTCCAGAATGGATATCAGAATTTTCTCTTGCCTGAGCTAATGTCTCACAAACTGATATAAGTCCTTTGACAGCATTAACCCGTGCTTCAGCATCTCTATCCTCACGGTTATCCTGCACATAGAAAACATACACTTACATCAGTCAAACATTGACAGTTCTTTAGACGACTAAATTAATCTCAGTGAGAAGTAGTAGCAAGTGCACCTCAATTGCACAAGACCTGCAAAGCTTCAAAAGAACATCTCTCCACTGATTAGCCAACAATTCATAGGGTAAAACCCCTAATGCCATTGCAGATCCTCTTCTTACAGCCACATTTGAATCACCCACGAGTTGCAGGTACTTTGATGTTACACTAATGGAACCTTTACTATCCATAGCAACAAGGAATGCTTGTACAAAGTGTTTTAGGGCTTTCACAGCTGTATTCTGGACATTAGATAATAATTTTGATTCTCAATTCAAGATATCAAAATCAATTAGGGGAAAAATCTGTTTTAAGAAAAAAAAATCCACAAAAGAAGTACCTGTATCTGAGAGTTAGGATGTCTCAAATTCTCGTTAAGTGTATCAAGCAAACTTCGTTTTATTTTCTCTGTCAAAGATAGGCGAGAGAATGAGATGCATTCAATGAACCGGGAAACAGCTGCACGCATTATTTCTCCACCCTTCCCGCGATAAAGGCGTGCTTTCTCAATAGCAGGGACAACACCAGAAACTTGTTTCTGTTTATCTGTATATATAAACACAAGCAACTGTGGCTTAATTTATGGATTTACAAGCTTGAACAAAACAGCAACTAGAATGAGAAACTGAGACAAAATACAGCATATTTAACATGACAAACAACAGCAGCAGACGATATCTTATATTAAGCAAATTGATTTTCTCAATCTTTATGGAATTGTGCTTCCATCAAGAAACATAAGAAGGCTCTGACTCATGGTATCTGCCCTTTAAATTTACCCCCCTCCCACCAAACACCTATATAATACTATTCACTCAACTCAACCACCAAAGCCTACTCTACAACAGCAACTGCCAGTGATACTTACTTAGAAATTAAGCATTTTCAAATATAAATCTTGCATTTATGTTTCTAAACATTTTCAAACAACTAAGCTTTCGTGGTTTCTATTTTGTTTCCAAGATGGTTATGAAACATAGCATTGTTCAAGCAAAAATCAACATGCATTCAGAGAAATCTCAACTCAGGACACTATTCCATTCTAAAGGTAACCAGGAATGGATAAGAATAACCTGATCTATTGAAGCATCCCAGAGTAGAAATCTAATCAAACCTGAACACTTCTTTGGTCTATCTTATGGTAAATTTAATTGAATTTTCCACTAATTAATTATATACTTAAAGGGGAAGAAAAGTGGCCTACCGATGGGAAGATCATAACCACACTGATGTAAAGCCAAAACAAGTTCTCCAGCTGCTAAGGTTGCACCATGGCGCGTGCATAAATCAGATGACAGAGTAAAAGGAATTAACTTTTCCAGGACAAAGTTTGCAAAGTACACAGCATCATATCCAACAAGTGCAGAAAGTGCCTCTGAAGCAAGCTCTCTCAAGCCCTTATCCTGAAGCAATTAATTAAAATTCATGAATAAGTTGTATATTCCTAAAAGAAATTAAATACAATTCATGAATATATAATGACTGAAAGTTTCATTTGAAGAAAGAAACACCTAAAAGTATTAGCAATAACAACCAAGAGGAAAAAATAACAAGTTGTATATTCCTAAAAGAAATTAATACAATTCATAAATATCTATTACTAAAAGTTTCATTTGAAGAAAGAAACACCTAAATGTATTAGCAATAACAACCAAAAGGAAAAAGTAATGATAATGTTGATCATGATTCCTATTATATATAAGAAAAAAGGCTTTAAAACCTTGGTTCATGTTAGAAATACCACCAAGCATGGATCATGAGAATTATCAGAGGTATAATAAACTAAGACTTATAATGAAAAGTTCCTAGATCAATGAATGAAGTCCTAACTTATATAAAATTATAAGTTGTGCTATCTTCTCAAAACCCAGTTAATTCCACCTGTGATCTGTCAGTTAATTAATGTATGAACAGGATCCATCAGCGTGGCTCTCCTGGTATCCAACGTGTTGAATGACTTTGAACTAAATTCACCAAGCTAAAAACCAGGAAGCAACATCACTTTAACAATTCATTGTTTACAAGTCCTTAAAGGCTATAGCTTTCTCAAAGGCTCATCACCAGTTGAAACATCTCAAACGTGGAAGAGAAGGCATAGCTTGCATTATAACTTAACACAAGAACAACAACACTCCTCTAATCTTTGCATATCTAACCCAAATAAAGTCCATCGTGATTTTCAATGAAATGGCAGCATATGCCCCATCCAACAGGACAGCATCCAAAATAGTTAGAAACTTAACATAAATGTTCATTTTCAAAAAGATGAAGTTTGAAGAAGGCATCTTGTTAACTTAAAGTTCAGACCATACCCAGTGACAGATCTTGTTATGCAGAAGCTCATCCACAAATGGATGAAGATACCCTTCATACTGAGCAATTCTGACAGCAACATGAATGTAAGAGTTCACTCGTGATGAAAGTGAAAAGTAATCTGCAGTATTCACTATGTCAATGCCATGTGGGTAATTCCCTTGCCTTCCAACATTCTCCTGAAAAGCAGCTGCAGCAGCTCTTCTACAGTTAACCTAATCAATCAAAATTTTTAGCATGATGAAATAAGACTAATAAAATATTACATGGATGAGCAGAATAGATAATGTGGCACAGAACAAATACACGAAGGTCAGCACCTCACGATCGTAGCATGCCACAGTTAATAGGTGTGGGGCAAGCTGTTCCAATACATTTCTCATATCTGTATGATAATATGCACGACCAAATGCCCAACAAACATAGGCAGCAGCATCACGTACATGAGATCCAATGCTATGCGGACCTCTTCGAACATCATAATGTAATGCCTGTCAAGAAGACTTCTAATAATCAGCAACTACATTTGAGCCTTGATGCTAAACACATTTAAAGCAAAGAATTTCTGCTTAAAATGTAAGTCAACCAAGCTCAAGCATGCAATTGTTATCAGGGAAGAAATTTTACAACCATATCAACTTTCATAGATACAGGGAAGAACTTCTTCTAGTGTTCATTTACTTTAAGAAGGTTAAAACCCACACAACCTTTACAACAACAGGTACAACTTTGGGGAGACTGGTAGGTAGGAGCAACCCTCTCCGTGCCAGTTCAGCCAATGCTAAGCAACCTCCATGCCATGAACCATCTCCCTGGAAAATCATTACGTATCAGCATGACTCCTATAGTCTACAAGCTAAAAATGGTTAAAATAGTTTTAGAAGGAATGGAAATATTCATAGTATGAAATTTGTAATTGCTATTTATGCCATTGGGGGAGAATAAGATAGAAGAGAGAGTGCAACAATATCAGCATACCTCACCAGGTGAAAACAGGTCCAATACAGATGACAAGACCTCTTCTGAGAGTACAGACATCAAACGTGAAGTTACGCGGCCTATGCCTTTTGCAGCAGACCAACGTACTACGGTATCCTACATACCAAATCCCTAATAATCAAACCAGCAGTCTAAAAGGAGAAAAAAAATGAATGCATTGCTCATCTTAAAGAATCCATAAGTTCATGTCAAACTTTTATCTATTGCTTGGTCATAGGCTTGCCCTGCAATGCTATCACGATGCTTCGACAACTTGGCCACTTTCAATTGCATGGTCATCAGGGACCTATTTTGAGAACATATATAGATGTGAAATTTCATATTTACAACATATCAATTGAGCCTACATTTTTTTGTTGCCATAAACTCTTCAAAGGGCAATGGGAATTCCATTTACAATCATATTGAAGTTTCAGATGATGGGTACCTCCAAATACTAGTTAACATTATGGAAAGACCATGTGTACCTACATATGATATATTGATGAAAGATAAAGTCAACAAGGTAAATAGAAGTCTAAAGATGACGTGTCAACAACATCATCCAAAGCTTTCCTAGGAGCTATTTTACATAAGAAAGCAACGAGCTCACATAACAGAATCTCACCCTTAAGACATACCGTGTCTCTCAATCCGGAAAGTAACACCTCAATAATCTCTTCTATAATCTCTGGAACATCCATATCTTCATCCTCAGGACAGTTGGAATTTTCTTCTGATTCAGAGTTGGGTAGAACCACACCATGATTCAATTGATCATTCTTGTTGGATGCATTCAGAGAAATATTCTCTCCAAGTGAGCTGGTTCTTCCCTACATAAAAGGCAAACAGAAAGGTAAGAGAGCATCACCAAAGCAGGACTGTATTTGGTTAACAGAAGATCAGTGACCAAAAAGACTTCACCAAAATCACATTGCTAAGGATAATAAAAATTAAATTAGAAAGTACAAGTTAACTAGCACCAGCAATGACACAAAAGCAGACACAAATTACTTATATGGTACATGTAAATCCTTCAAGATTTATCATTTGTTACATGGAAACTTGGCATGCTCTATAGGATCTTTGACCAACAGATACTTCAACTTTTCAAAAAATTGACAAAACTTCATTCTTTAGACAAATCTAACAGTTTCCATATCTGTGAAGAGAATCCCAAGTATACGTAGTTCACAATCCGAAAGTAAATCATTAAGCCATACTGACCACATAGCGCCAGGATGGTGAACGATAAGGGAGGCAAGTAAGTCCAATTCTCTGAGTTAACTTCACCAAATACTTGCGAAGCAAAGGACTCCTAGCTGCAGTACCTGACTTGATCAGCACAGAGTCATCATTCCAAACGGTATGAACAACATCCAGTAACACTTTCCTGCTGCCAGCCTGACTATAGTAAATAGTACAAATGAGATTGATATTGGGGATTGATATACCAAGATTAAGAACTCAATAAAAAAGTAGCAGCAATTTGATAAATGCGATAATATTAATTTTCTTAGCATAAATGAAGACCTAGAGAATACTTTCAAGTGCTTAAAAGTTCTGTATCATGACAGAACTAAAAAGATACCACTACAGTAGCCTTTTACACTTGATTAGCTACAAGATTTTTTATATAAAAAAAATGTTAGTTATTTATTTTATATCTTTAAGTCTGTATAGACTATAGACACAAAAGCATCAAAAACAAACCTTAAAAATGGCAGCAAGGGCTTCCACAGCACCTATCAATCGAAAATGACTTACTACATCATCCATAGTAGAAGATAAAACTTCATGAGTCCATTCAATAAAGCTGAAAAACAAAGGTAACATGAGATAACTGATTAGCTTACTCGAGGACCTCAATTAACCTAAATTTCAGCATAATAACCAAAGAAAAAGTCTGATGCATGGCAAGGAAAAATACCTGGTAAAAGCCTTAGGCATATCCGGCCGTGTTAGAAGCTTTGAGAGGACTAATCCAGCCATAGTCCGCATTGGACCAGCATTTGAAAGATAATCTTTAGAAAAGCCTAATATTCTCAACACCAAAGGAGCCAACTCATCCTCGCCAACACTACCACTACTACCCGCAATGCTAGTATCAACAGATGATATATCAAACGGAACCAAAACAAGAATCGAAAGCCACAAAAGCATCACGCATTTCGCCTCCATTTCTCCCGTACTTTCTTGTCGTAACGAGGTAACAGAAGATGTGTTGTGACATTTCTCAAGGAGAGAAACGGCGAGTTCTAGATCGGAAACTTGATGCGGAAAGAACTTGATAACGGCTTTGTAACCGGAAACGGTTACGAGAGAATAAACAATGATGGATATAGGCTTGATTATTTGGAGAATCTCATCGAAATCGACGCCTAGTTCGATTGTTTTGGATCGGATGATGAACATTAAAGGAGAAACCATGCTTTCCAAGTAAGGTTCTAGCAACTGGCCCTGTTCTTGATACTTATCCATCTGGGAAAACAAATGATACGACTAATTAATCATTAAAAGTTACACATTAAGTATAAAAGGAAATAAGAGAGGGCCAGAGAGTACGATGGATCGGATCTTGTGCACGGAAGAAGGGTCGGAGACGCGGCCGTTGGAAACGATGTCGTCTAAGAGAGATTTCACCAGTTTCCACTCTTGGAGAAAGTATCTTTGTAGAACTCTTTCCTTTGAGTCGTGCTCATCGTCTTCTGAGTCGCTCGATGCAATTTCCGTTTCCTCTTTCTTCCGAGTCTCTTCTTCTCTCGCCGCCATTTTGCCCTATTTCTGTTCTAGAAAGAGCTCGATGAAGAAAGAAAGGGCTTCCTAAATCCAAATTCCGCCTTGACTCTCGAGACTTGAGAGTGTCAGTGTTCACTTACTGAAAACACTGATGACTGATCTCATACGATTTCATTACTCCACATTTTTTATGCTCTCACATTCAAATTTCAGATCTGGCAAAAAAAGGAAAGTCTGTCCGAGTTGTACTATTTCCCTTTTACCGCGCTCAGAAAAAAGAAAAATAGAAAAAGCAGCAGTTCCGTTGCCGGGACTTGAACCCGGGTCTT
The DNA here is from genome assembly GCF_002168275.2 of Theobroma umbraticum. Classification (NCBI taxonomy): domain Eukaryota; kingdom Viridiplantae; phylum Streptophyta; class Magnoliopsida; order Malvales; family Malvaceae; genus Theobroma; species Theobroma umbraticum. Next base: position 1,513,753 of record NW_018397258.1, read on the forward strand.
TCGGGTGAGAGCCGAATATCCTGACCAACTAGACTACAACGGAATCGTTGGAAGATCACTCCAACAATAAATTATTATCATATATTGTGTCATATATAAATTTTATGCTCCATTCAATCAAATATTGTCTATCTCATCAATAAAAAAATTTAAATTTTATAAACATTAAAAATAAATAATCATAATTTTAAAATATTTATTTTAAAAAATTTGACTTTAAAATTTAAATGTTTATTAAATAATACTGTATAATTAAATAATAATGTATAAATAACATAAAGGGAGGATATATCAAATATAAATTCTTCTTTATTATTCGAATTTATCTTTTGGTATTGTTCATTTTATCGTGTAAAAACAATTATACTTAATTTAATCAATCTCGTGAACCCACACCTATGTTGATGGAAAAGAGTGATAAATAAATAGAGAAACTAATTTCTCATCTCCATCTTTTAAATGGGGATTTTGAATCAAAGTAAAACGAATAAAATTTCAATCAAATTAGGAGTCTATGAAATAGTTATAATTGTAACTTTGTAATTAAAAAATTAAATTAAAACTTTGAAATGTGCATTACATAATTTGGAAGGTTAACAGGACCTAAAATGAGCAAATTAAGGATCATAATAATGGATATGTAATTTATATTCTTTTTAAAACAGAAAAAAGATTCGAAATTAATGTGATAATGTCTTGTTTAACTAAAAAGTAAAGGGAGACTTTTGATTAAAGAGGAAGGTAAGGGGAGCAGTTTTGATGAAAAAGGAAAGCGAGTCATTTTCTCCTTCAAACTGAGAAAAATAAGTCACTTTTTCGATTTTCATGATTCAGCATTAAATCAGGAATAATCTTATTTAACAAAACTTGATATTCACACTTTGATTAAATAGAACATATCATGTATCCACATTACATTAAGACGAGAGATGAAAACCTAAGAACAAGAGACAGGCAGGCTCTCAAATCCTCGAAGGGTTGACCAGCCTTACGGCTTGGGCTTCTTGGTGGCAGCAGTACCATACCTTGCAGCATATCGGTGAAACAAGGCCAACGCGTTGCTTGTTAGTTGTTCAACGTTCATGACCTTGCCCTTAATGGTGGCCTTCATCTTACTCATCCTATGCCCCGGGAACTGATCCACGCAGCTACTAGCATCAGTTAGGGCGGCACTAACCCAAGTCTCAACATTATTCATGTGCCAAAACACGTCATCAGTCATGACCCTAGCTTTCGAATCCAATCCGCGGAGCTCTCTGATTGACTGGCTTAGCTGGTTTACGCTATCATCTATTTGTTGCAAGCAATCTCTCACGACTGGATACTCCCTAGCTTTCATTGCCTCTAGCTTTTTCGCCACCTTCAACATGTATGACCTTGTGTAACGGGCCTTGTACAGGCTCACCGTCAAGGCGACTTCCGCCAGTTGCTGTGCGTTTCGAATCCTGGAGTTGGCGTAGCCGGAGAGGCATTTAATGCATAGGGCTGGATAGCGGGTGGTCTGACATGAGGACTCGATAAAGGTCCTGGCTTGGGAATGCCTAGGATGTCTGGGTCTAGCCATGGATGGCTCAACCGTGCCAGCAATGCGAAAGATGAAAAGAAAGAAAAGCACAAGGGAGAGGCTGTGTTTCGCCATTGGTCAATGCTTAGCTGATAGTTGAAGGGTTGAACCAAGACTTGAGAGAAAGACTAAGAGGTGAGCACACTATATATAGAAGACAAGAGAGCGCTTGTCACATGCTAAGCTTGCTGGCTTGCAATTTACGTGAATTGAGATCAAATAATTGTGTAACGAGGTAGCGAAGGAAGCAGAATAAGATAAGAATATTTTATGAATAATTGTCTTTCAGCTTATGTTAAAACTGCCGCTGAGCGCGCATTGTTTAGAGCTTCGTAGAACTAAGACAATGTAATAACAAAATTTAAGTACAAAGATAATCCCAATTTGACCTTACAATGTTTTGTAACATGTTATGGAACAAGAGCACGTGCAAAATGTCGTTCTGACTTTCTTGGGTTCATAAATATTTCTGACTACAAGACGAAGTGAGTCCATTTGGTTGCTTTAGGTGGTTTGATTGAGCAAAAAGGACGGATCGCGGTAGCCCTTTTGACCATAAAGGACTACTTTTTATAAGAACCATGGGGCTGAGGACTGAGGAGAACCGGCGATGCCCACGGCCGACTGCAACATGATCCTTCGTTTAAGGGACCCAGGGATTTATAGGCAAGTGGGGACACCTCTAAAATCATGTGATTGAGTGGTTTCTCCGCAAAATCAAAACTAATCTATCAAAGGTGTAGCTTTCCTACAGGATGAATCTTGGAATATATTTTAATCGATATCCTGTATCACTATACTCAGTGTGAATATCTGTAACGTTTATCAGCCTATTACCCACGGTCAACATGGCCTCTGGTTACACGTGCTACTAATTTAAGCCTGAAATGGACCAAGAATATCTGCTTTGATTTTGTGAACTGTTCTTTATTTAGGGAATGAGACTTACTTTCAAGTTTCAACAAATTTCAATGCGTACTATGGGGTTTACAAGGCAAAACTTGACAAGGCTTATTGTCCAACAAAAGGGGGAAAGAAAGATGGATTAGGTCTAACATTATACAAAAAATGGCCGCTCATTCCCTAAACAATTATCTGCAATAAAAAATGGCTGCTCGTAGATATCTTATAGCTATCCAGTCACATACAACAAAAAATAGTAGTATTAAACCTGAAATGGAGACAGTGAAGATCACAGAAGCTTTATGATGAATAATTTAATTGCCTTCAAAGTCATGACTTCTTCCTGAGATTTACCATGCAGTAATCTAAGGAAACCATGTGCAAAAACAAAGATATGGATGATTGCTCAAATCATGGACAAGATGTTGCATTCTCTTACGCAATCAAAGGCATGAGTGCGGTTATGCCATGCAGAGCAAACACGTACAGGAAATTGGTCAGAAAAAAAATGAAGAGCTCCTTATATCTTGATACAATTACTACAATTACCAAAGTACAGCAATAACAATACAGCACAAAGAAAAACAGCACACTATATATATATATAAATACTCCATATTGGAACAAAGGTTTTCGAAGTGCTGGTAATTACTCGTTAACCTTCATGCCAGAAAGATAAACTCGGCTCTGAATGACACTGCCACCAATCCAAAAGCCAGGCATTACCATTAGCCCAACCTTAGGCTTCTGATCATTTTCATCCATTATCAAATTCTTCACTACACTTTCCATATAAACCTCTGAGAATTCACTTCCCCTTTTAACTTGAAACACTTTCACAATAGGGTCGAATGAATAAGCTAGCCTGTGCAAAAGCCAAATAGATTTAGCCAATTTTAGAAAGGCTTGGTAAAATGGAGTCCTAGGATGCCCACCCCCCATTACATAATTCCGCTGGTCTAAATTTCCAAAGAACGAAGCTTCCATCTTTGGATGAACAACCACTAGGTACTTGCTCCGGCAAAACTTCCCAAATATGGAATCAGGATTCTGGCCCAACATGTCCAAAGGATCCATCTCCCTCAAAGCCAGATATTGGTGGAAGAAGCTCTCTTTAGTGACTGTAAGATTATCTAATTTAATGGAGAAATTCTCCTGTTGAAACCCACTGAACATCCTCTGGCATATGTGGGACTCGAAAGCATATTTTTTGTGAGCTCTCTTGGCATAAACAACATTGGGCTCAATTGAGTCCGCGGCAGCATCAAGGTCCCAGCCAGCAGCTTTCATCATGTTGATCAATGGTTTTGAGAAATCATGAATAGCTTTGAAAGCGGATTCAACAGCTGATGTGAAGAGCTCAGGGGTCAAATCCACAGGAAAGAATCCATTTTCTTCTCCTGACCCTTCAGATTCCTTCATAGACAAGCCCCTAAGCTTTATATTCTTTTCCAGTTTCACTCTCTTCTGGTTTGCCTCTTCAATTAGCTGCTGCAATTGATGAATCTCAGAATCCTTATTCTGAATTTCAGACTGGAATTTTTTTACCATAACTTCATAGGTTTTCAGCAGGCTCTGCTGCTCTTGGATCTCTGCAGCTAAGCGAGAATCCTGAGGAGAAACGCACACTGGCTTGGGGTTGTTTTCTCTGTAGAAGTGCTTAAGTTCAGATAGATTCTTCAGCTCAGAAATTACAAGCTTATCAGCAGCTTGGATTTTTTCAGGGTCATAGGGAGTATGAGCAGTTTGGAGCTGAATATAAGCTGACTTGAGAGAGGAGATGTTCGTAAATAATTTAGTTATCAGAGCTTCCAAAGCTTCTGGATTCTGGTTCGTGTTGTCTTCCATAGGTTGAGGGTGGACTTTTTGGTTATTGCTGTCACGGAGTTGAGTATCTTTTGCCCCCGTCGGTAGCATAGCTGTTACCAACCCAGGGGATACTTGAAATGGAATCTTTCAGAGAAAATACTGCTACCAGAACACCTGCAAGTTTCGACGACTTTATTAATGGCATCTGCCAGGTATTAGAAGGGAAGTAAACCTTATGCACCTTTTAAGGTATATTGCACGAAAACATTAACATGAAATTAAGTATATAAAAACACCTGGCTTTCAGCATGCTCTCTTATTCTAGCCATTATTAAAATCTGTATGAGCATTAAATCTGGATGCAATATACAAATCTCCAACAATCTCTATACTTTATAAATTCAACAAGGTGCATAGTTCCAATTCTAACTTCTGGTCTATCCACATAATCACTTCATTGGTCTTGGAAATTATAAACAACAGAAGAATGAGTTTCCCACTTTTTTAGGATATATCTCAGACACAATATAGGCTCAAAATGCTGTTGAAATTGCATGGCTGGGCTGGGCCATCTGACACACACTCTGGTTATTGAAAGCCAATATTCATCATAAACAGGAGTTTCCGGTACAACTAATTGCCAAAGCTTTGCAAAACTAAGGACAAAGTTCTAAGACTAACATCTATCTTTTAAATCAAGAACAATGCCCAATAAAGAGAGGAAAAGAAGCCACTAAAATAGTTTTCAAACAGTGAGAAATGGAGAAACAAGGCAGCAACTAAACCAGGGCTGCTCTTATGTAATAGCATGTCGAGACATAGTACATCCAAAACACACAGCATTAAAACCGCTAGATTAATAGAGGAGAGGGAGATCCATGTACGATGGATGACAATAAAAGGCGGTAATACATCATGATCACAAAATATGATAATGTACACATTTCAGAACACTTGACTATGAAGACATCTTTATATAATGTCATTGCAGATAGAAACAATAGGAAATCAAAGAACAACACTGGATAAAGGACCAAAATACATGAAACAGCCTCACAAGAACAAGTATTACTGTGCCATGTATAACAGAAATGACAGGACCTGAGGGTACCTGAAAAGATCACGAGCCCTCGTCAGGATATAACCAGCAAACATAATACCTTCAACCTGAAACAATAGTAATAAATAAATTAAAAATCTTTTCTGTAAAATGATAGATTAAAACAATAGCAATAAATTATTATAAAAAAAACTTTTTTCAGCAAAAAATAAGTCCGTCCTTCTTCATTTAAGTCCATCTCATAGGCACAGACCTCAGCTTTAGAAAAAAAATAATAAGATTTTGAACAATTAATCATAAAGAATCAGAGGCCCACTCAGAATTCTTCAATAGCTAATACGAATCCGATGCATGATCACATACATCAAGCAACGATGCATCATTTGGGAGGGTAAATAACACGTTGTTAATCGGCAAACTCTTCAGCTAAACAAGATTCCAGCAAATCAAAACAGTAACAACATAAATATTAATGTTAAATGCCCTTACTTTAAAGAGAAAAATGCAAGAAATTGAAACTTCAAATCTAAGATGGTACAGTACTATAAGACCTAAAATGACCACAGTTTACGCGATAAAATCTTGGTTTGCTCGTGTATTTACCCAGCTTTCTCGGGAACAAACAGGCGTGGAAGAGGAAATTTACCCGACCGGAGATTTCGCCGGACGAAATGGGGAATATTTTCGGACAAAATAAAGAGGACAGCCAAAGCGAAGCAAGCTTCGAATGGGGAAACTTTGGTAAAGTGGTCTCTGGTCGTAGGTCCACGGTCCACCAGACAAGACAAAGCAAGCCCTATGATGAGGTCACTATTTATTTATTTTTTTATTGTTTGTACTGTTTCTGTTATCCAGCTTAACTGTTTAAACACCTTTTTTTACCATTAATAGAAAAAAGATATTTAGAAATACTAGTACCTTTGGTTTTTTAAGAAATAAAAATTCAATAATCTCTCTGTTGAATGAATATTCACTTTTGACATAATATGAAAATTAAGAAAACCCTTTGATCTATCATACATTTTTTTTTCTAATATTTATGTTCTTTATTTTTTTTGGGCAAGATAATATTGATGTTTAATGATTTGTATAAAAATAAACAAATAAAATTTAATACTATTAAAAATAAATTAAAAATTATGCATGTAAAAAAAAAATTTAAATGAAAAACAAAGATTGAACAATTATATATTGAGATCAATAGAATACAATTTTTTTTAAAATTATTTTATCATTAAACTATTTCACTCTCATTGTCAAAATACAAGTTTAAAATTTTAGAATACGTAAGGTATCATAAATTAATGTATTTAGTTATATAGTATGTAAATATGTTACAAAATTTTACATCAGATAAATAAAGAAAAGGTTATAGGTTTATAAATGTAAACCCAAATTTGATATTATGCCAAGTGCTCTAATAAGGTAAAGTATGAAGGGTGACTTGACTCACAACGAAAGCATCATGTAATCGAATGAGAAATAATATTACATAATCTTATATCGAATAAATAAATGAGAAAATTTAAATATTTAATGGTGACTTTGCTCAACAATAGATTAATTTTCTATAATGATCTCATGGCATGTATATATTTGTACTATATATAAAAGGAAGTCTCAACGGGGACTTCCACACTTGGCCACATGGAAGCTTTAGGAGGAGTTATGAAGTTTAAACAAGGCTTCCAATGGAACTCTTAAAATTTGTCATGTGGACCTTAGAGGAGGAGAGCTGTGACGTGTTTAATGAGTGAGCTGCATCTTGAGAGTTATAAGTTGGACGAGTCGTGTGCAACGTATACATTTATCTCTAGTTATTTTGAAAAAACATTATGAGGATGATATTGCACTTATTTTTTTTTATTATTTTTTTAAAAAATTTATAGATATTAATGTATATATGCTCAAAAAATAGTACTAAATGTATATCAGTAGTATATTGGAAACTTCTTTTATAAGCATAAAGCTATTTTGACCGATGTCACATAAATCCTTCTTTTGGAACAGGAAACAGAACTTTGGCCAAAAACAGAAAACAGCTCAAGCTTCACTGGCTTGATCTCTAGCCTCCATTTCTACCTCTTCAGCTCTCTTTTCAAAAGATGTGGGATTATACCGCTTAGCGCAAGCAACAAAAAGGGCCAAGTTAAGTGCAGCCAATGCAGCTAACAAAAAGAAGTATCTATCCAAATGTCCAGCATTCAGATCCGGTGGAACCCAACCAGGCTTCCCATTCTTTGATGTAATTGCCATCACTGCTGCCAAAACTATGCTACATATGTAACTACCCATGGCTGAAGAGTACATGGACAACCCAATTCCCAAACTTTTCAATCCATCTGGTGTTTGGGATGCAAAAAATTCCATTTGGGCAACATATATCAATGCCTCAGACACTCCCACGAGCACATACTGTGGAGTCTGCCAGAAAATGCTTAAAGCACTTGTCTCTTCACCATTGTGGTTAGCATATTTTAGTCTTTGTTGCTCAACGATGCCTGCAATTATCATGGACACCATGGCGATGGCTATACCGATCCCTATTCTTTGTAGCTCGGATGGAGGCTTAGGCTCTCTTTTTGTGAGTCTGACGTATAAAGGAACCATGAGTTTGTCGTACAATAGAATGAAAGCAGATGTGCTTACGATGTCAAATGCAAACATACTGGCTGGAGGGATGTGAAAGTTCCAGATTGTTGTTTCCATGGCAGCTCCTTGCTCGACAAAGAGGGAAAGCATTTGTATGAACACTACAGAGGATAAAATGGAGCAGAGCCATATTGGAAGTAATCTTAGTATGCACTTCACTTCTTCAACTTGTGTGATGGTGCAAAGATACCATGGATTTGCTGTTTCACCCTTGTTTGTTAGCAAGAAAATGTCTTGTGGGGTGATAATGGCAGCTCGATCAAGAAATCTGCCATTCAAAACAGAATTACACATTACATTAAGAACCTAACTGAAAAACCACACAAGATGTTCAAACAAAACCCTTACTTGAAGGCATCAGTGTGAAGAATTCTTCTGACACCACTATTTTTGTCTTCCTTTCTTTGAACTTCATAAAGCCCTTCCCCATCTGAGGGTACTTGAAGGTTTATTTTCCTCATGGAAGCTACTATCACCTGACAGAACTTGGAGATGGGGTTTCCAACAGTCCTGAAGTGTCTGTACCTAAAACTCCCACACAATAGCAACGAAAAAGCTACCATTGCACAAGTGGCACATATCCAGAACCCCAGGATCCAGTTGCCAATGTTCTGTATATATACCAATACAGTCTCAGCAACCAAGGATCCCAGGTTTAAGGCCACATAAAAATAACTATAAAATGAGTTCTTTGATTGGTTTTCTTCATCATCCTCCTCGTCGAACTGGTCAGCTCCAAATGCAGCAAGTGCAGGTTCAGGGGCTCCATTGCCTAAAGCAATTAGATAGATTGCTACATAAAATATTGCAATTTCAGCTGGAGAATGAGGTTCACATAACTGTCCCTGTTTGCCACAACCTTGAGGTTTTAGTAGAAACAATTGCGTCACCAAGGATAGTGATACCAACCCCTGTGCAAAAACAAGGAAAAACAATTAAAAACTGTTGAATGTCTGCATAATAAGGCTGTTAATATGCTCATAAACTGGCTTAGATTCAAAAATAGGTGGTTTTGTCAAAGAAAACAGAAATGGAAACAATAAACCTGTGAAGGTTGCTTACAATAAGGTAGAGAACCTGAAATGTGACACATGTCAGGTATCTTCCCAAGTAGGAATCACTTAGAAAAGCACCCATAAAAGAGAAAAGATAAACAGTTCCCATCCATCTGCTAAATGTGTCTGCTGCCTCTGCATTAGTGTGCCTTAGAACAGACTTCGAAAACAGAACCAAATTCACCTCCACTGCAGCAAATGCAAGCGTAACAAGTCCTTGATTCACTGTTAGGCAACAGTACATAAAACCCAATTATGTGAGCATTGTAACTCAGAAGTGGTCAAGATAAAATAACAGAATCTCCTTGGTTTTATGGTGCATATGGTCAATATTAAGTTCTAATTGTTTTTTTTTTTTTGAAAAGTTGTTTTATTAGCATCAAGTCTTCATGCCATCTAAAGTCTTCTGCACTTTGCTAAAGACTTTTGCTGGCATAATAAAGAGGCCTGTGCATAATGAAAGTACAAAAAAGCAGCAGCACTGCCTGACGAAAATGGGAGCAGTTTCCTCCCTAAGCTGAGCAAAAAACAAAAGAAAGCTCCCTTACTCTTATCTTAAGACCTGTGCTGTGCAGAGAAAGGTATAAGCGCAGAGAACCTTTACTACATCAAAACTACGGCTAACCCAAAAATCACTATGGCAGTTGACAATAACCGAACAAGCCTCTAAACGTCAAACCACCTAAGTTCTAATTGTGAGAGTGTCTTATCAGAGATAGATTGTAAATTCTCCTGATTTATCAGCTAATCACACAAAAAACATCCCAGATTCTCAGTGGCAAAGTTTCACTTCATTTCTTGATACTTATCATTTGCTGCAACACATATCTGTGGAGTGACAAAACTAGCATTAACTGTGAAGTTGATATATTCAATTAAATGGATATTTATTAAATCCGAGTCTGAACTGCGGAATCCTTATTTATACTTCACAGTTTTTCATTTGTTTCTTACCTAGTATTAACATTGCACATCTCCATCCTCCAGTTCTCCCCTTCATGGCTGGCTTGCCATGGCGATCAAGCGATCCATCTTTCGTGCACGCATTCTCATCAGTTCTCTTTCTTTCTTCATTTGACTGATCGGGCCCAACCATCATCCATGCAACCCAAGAGTAGAAGAAAGAAACAGAGAAAAGAAAAGAAAAAAAAACCCAGAACAGAGGAAGTCGTACTCAGATCAACAAAAGCACGATAAAACAGCGAAACAGAAAACTGTTACCTACTTACCTCAATAACATAGCTAACTGAAGAAGCAGAACAGGATTGTTGCCTTGTCTCCATATCCTGGTAGGACATGCAAGCAGAAAAATGAAGAGGATATGAATATTTAATAGAGTTTTGAGTAGATAAGTAAAGGTTGCATCCGTATTAAATGACAATTCCTTTTTCCTGACCTTGCTGGTTTGGCATGACCATTGTTGCATGAAAACATGGCACAAGGCGCAGGACAATGTTTACCGTTCACTCCAGATTTCCTGTCAGGATGCTCTGCATTCAAGGTTTGACAACTGGAACTGATTGGATTTGCTTTCCTTGTCACGCATTTCCTTTTAAAGTTTTGTTTTATCTAAGATTTGTAGTCAGAACTTCACTTTTATTGTTCCACACACAGTTAGTATCTCAACACATAAACTTAAATAGGCTGCTTAATTTTTATAAATGGCTGGAAACCAAGATTTACAGATAAGAAGTCATACAAATAATAAATGTAGACGCTAAAGTTGTAATAATTCATTAAATTCAAGCATTTAAGAACAATTAATTTAGTTTTTTTCTTCTTGGAAAGGGGTGATACTTAAATGCTCTTTATTAATTCATGTATGCAAAATGAAAATCTCACTTTATGTGAGTTCATTATATTGCATTGGAAAAGCTTAGTTATGATTCAATAATTCCATTCTTACTTATTACTTGAAAAAAGAAATCTATTTGTACAAATTATAGTCTGGCATTTCCCTCCCACTAATTAATTTAAAAAGGTCAATAATTATGTTCTTCTTTTTTTTTTCTTATTTCTTTCTTTTTGTTATTATTAATATGTTAATATATTGAACGAGCAGATGTCTTAGAGCGACGACGACGTCGTTTTAGCCCAAAAAACCTGGAATGCGGTGTCGTTTGATACATAACGGAGTAACGAAACGATCGCTTCCTTCTTGAATCATCGTTCGTTCGTAATCTCTTCTCTAACTGGCTAAACAGCTGTCTTCTTCGCCCTTCATCTCTCTCGTTCTGGTAACATGACTTCACTGTTAACACTACCTTCAACATTTTCCCGCCTAAATTTAGTCCCGAAATCTTTAATAATAATTCCCTTCGCATTTAAATCTCTCAATTTACTAAAATCCCACAAGCAACAGCGAGCAAGATCCTTGAATTCTCCTCGCCTTTCTTCACTCAATTCTTTAACAACTCATTTCTCCACTTCGAGAAGTTCCGTTTCGCCCAAACCCTTTCATGATGATTTGGTTGTTCTGGGCATCGAAACGAGTTGCGATGACACAGCAGCGGCTGTCGTAAGTACCATTTTCTTTTCCTTTACGGGTATTTTTTTAAATTTTAATGCGTTGGGTGAATCTCAGGTGAGAGGCAATGGCGAAATTCTCAGCCAAGTTGTGTCTTCTCAGGTAAGTACTTATTCTCTGAGCTGCAAGTTTGTCATTATTTCAAAAAAGGAAAAAAGTTTATGCCTGTACTCACTTTAACTATTGGCCATATCAAGGCAGATTTGCTAGCTCGATATGGAGGCGTTGCACCTAAAATGGCTGAAGAAGCACACTCACAAGTCATTGATCAGGTATCACATCTACACATAAGGTTTTTTTTTTTTTAGAAATTTCAATCCAAAAATAAATGACATTTTGATTATCAAGTGCAGGTTGTGCAAGAAGCACTTGATAAAGCTGGTTTGACTGGAAGGGACCTATCTGCCGTTGCTGTTACTATTGGACCTGGTTTAAGTCTTTGCCTTCGCGGTAAATGTGAATAATTATTTGTTTTTTTTAACTGGATTATATCGTTCATACTTCATCGGTACTTCAAACTGCTGGCGAAGTTACCCTGCCCTTCATGGCCTATTTTGATGCAAATTTCTGTACAGTTGGTGTGCAGAAAGCTAGGAGAGTTGCTGGCAGCTTCAATCTACCAATAATCAGTGTACATCACATGGAGGCTCATGCTTTAGTAGCCCGGTATTGAAGCAATGACTATCTATAGAATAGAATGTGGTCTGCACTGCTAAACGAGTAGCATTCACTTATGACATGCTAAAAATTAGCCACACATTGTTTCACTTCAAGAAAAATGGTGTGCTTTTTTAATACCATACGTTTATCTGTACCTGACGTTCTTCCTTCTTTATCCAGGCTGATTGAAAAGGAGTTGCAATTTCCTTTCATGGCACTGCTTATATCAGGTTAAAATTTCTGGTTCTGTGGCGTATGTGTCTCGTATACTCATTGCATTCATATGTTTGCTTGCAAACTAGTTAGTGAGACAGAGGGTAAGATAGAGAGATGTGTATGGCCTAGTCTTTACATATAATGGCTGTAACAACATCATGGGCTACAAAGTATTATTCTGCAGTACTTTGTAACTCAGGGTAATTAAAGTTTTGTCACCTAAAATTTTCCGCTTCACATAAGTTATGGAATACTGAAATTTATTGGCCAATAATTCAAAAGGAAATTCCTTTGGATGTGATTAAGAAATTCTATGATTATACGTGACATGGACAAATCATAAATTTAGTTATACTACCTGCTATATTCTTGTGGCTTTGTGGGTTACAAGCATTGCAGATTGCACTTGTGTTTCATGCAGGAGGACACAATCTTTTAGTTCTTGCTCATGATCTTGGCCAATACACTCAACTTGGGACAACTATAGATGATGCAATTGGTGAGGCCTTTGACAAGACAGCAAAATGGCTTGGCCTTGATATGAGGAAGAGTGGTGGGCCAGCTGTTGAGCAACTTGCTCGAGAGGGTGATGCAGAATCAGTTAGATTCTCAGTAGGTCTTTCCCTTCAGAACTGTATTGACCTTTACTGGAATGTATTTTTGATGGTTCTGTTTAACAAGTTTTTGAAGTTTGGTTTTGATCTTTGCTTTGAGTAGTTGCGTCCTAAGTTTCACACTATGAATTTTTTTTTTCAGACTCCAATGAAACAGCATAAAGATTGCAATTTCTCATATGCTGGTCTAAAGACCCAAGTGAGGCTAGCAATTGCATCCAGAAATATGTATGTAGACCAATGCCATTACCTACCATAATTGATGATTGACTTTTCCCCTTTGTTATCTCATGGTGAATTCTACTTGATACCCATTTGTTGAAGTGATGCTAAGGTTCCCATTTCATGCGCAAGTAGACAAGACAGGAGTTCCCGAGCTGATATTGCGGCCTCTTTTCAGGTTACCTATTTTTCCTTTTCCCTTTTTCTTTGTATGACAGTCTTAATTCTAGAATCAGCACATTAAGTTGATAATCTCAAAATATATTTCTTGATTTTCTCTGAGCCCTTAAAATCTATACTGCAGCGAGTTGCAGTATTACACCTAGAAGAAAGGTGTGAACGAGCAATTAAATGGGCATTGAAGATTGAGCCTTCCATAAAGCATCTGGTTATGCAAATTACAATTTTTTAATTTATTTACTCCTTATGGTATTGAGTGCTTCTTATAGTTAATCTGCCACTTGGTGTATGATGACCTTGTTCATATGGTGCTTCTTGCAGGTAGTATCTGGAGGTGTAGCATCAAATCAATATGTCAGGGCCCGATTGGATCAGATTGTTAAGAAGTATAGTCTGCAGCTTGTCTGTCCCCCTCCCAAACTTTGCACTGACAATGGTTAGTCATATTCTGTAACTTTTGGTCAACCTTATAAAATTTTAAAAAACTAGGCATATGATAGTTTGTGCATGTGCCTATACGCATGTATGTATAGATAGATAGATAGACATGCTCAGACGCCCTATATAAAAGCCTAACCCCAAGGTATAAACCTTGGGAAGTTGCCTAGATGTGCTATATAAAAGTAGGCGACTAATGCTTTTATTTTCATGTGAAATAGGTGTGATGATTGCTTGGACTGGCATCGAAAACTTTCGTGTTGGAAGATATGATCCTCCACCGCCCGCCAATGATCCAGAAGATTTCATGGTATGTTGGAAATATCTTATGACATAAATTGTGCATGGTTATAGGCAGATATAATTTGACTTCACTTGAATTTTCATAGTATAAAAGTTTCATGTTTGTGTTGCACAAGTATGATTTGCGGCCAAGGTGGCCATTAGGGGAGGAATATGCAGCAGGCAGAAGCGAGGCTCGCTCTTTGAGAAGGGCCCGGGTTCATCCATCACTTACATCTCTCGTACAAGCCTCCCTGCAACAACAATGATGAGGGTGTGCACGTGCAAAAGCATCTCAGAGCTTACATCTCCATTCTGTTGATCTTCATGGAGATCCTTGAATAGTCTAAATGTCATAATGATCATTTAGCTTAAATATCTGATGGTTAAAGGAGGTCGTGGCTCAAGTGCAGAATATGAAAAGGGCATCGAACATATTCATGACAGCCACAGGCAAAAGCAATTATAAAGGGCATGTTGCCTCAGTACTTGATATAAAATCTTATGAGCTTTGCACGGTATCTTTGTTGAGTTTTTATGATTTACATGTAGATAATATTTTTTTTCTATAAATTTACTTTTTTAATTTTTAACTGAAACACAGGGAAGGTAGGATACAACACAAGAAAGATGGAAAATATAGTACATAGGATGGTTGTAAGATCCTGAAATGATTAAAAATGTGATAGTTATACGGTATTTGGCATTGTAGCTTTCAAGAGTTAAAAAGAAAACATTTTTACAGAAAACTCTTCTTCCAGGGCCGAGCCCAAAGGAGAAATTACGGGCTACCAACTATGTGGGTGGTTAGCCGGGCTAATCCCGCCAGGCCCACACAAGATCCACCGAAGTTGTCCATCTTAAGGGAGAGCTCTTTTCAAGTTTTAATCGGGCGCCAAAGTGAGGGACGCTGGAGATGGAAATATGGAGGCTGCCAGTCTCAGCATCGCAAAGAGGGAAGCTAATATCAGCTGGCTACACTACCCTCTCTTCACTTTCTTCCATCTCTTCATCTGACCTTGCTCGAGGTTATAGATAAACTCTTTGCTTTCTTCTTTACCTCCCTTTATAGAATTTCCCTATATTTAGCAATTCAAACCCACCAGCTGTTTGTTTTTATTGCCAATCCAACTTGAATGACTTGGCAAAACACCTAAGGACTCCTGCATTTGCCCCCATTTTATCTGTCGTTCCAACACTTGATCCTGCAAAGTTTCTCTGCTACGTGAATTGGTGTCCCTACAGTGTTTTCTATTGTTCCTAACATTGTCTTTCTTCTTATACAGAATTAAAAGTTTCAGAAAGTGAAGCTCTAGATATTCTGAAGGTTGCATCACATTCACATAGTGGGGGATCGGAAATGTCGAGTGGAAATTGTTCAATTTTTGAGGGTATCTATCATTTCTCTGCTCTATAGAGCTTTCGTGAAGCCAAGCTTCTTTATATTTGGTGAAGTAGTAATGGGTTCCATTGGTTATGATGTTTATAGAAATTTGAAACTGTCCCTTTGGCATTTCTTCTTATTATTGCTCTTTCTTTGATTCCCATTGGTACAAAGGGAAAAAGAATCATTAGTTTATGCCTCTATTGTTTTTTCTCCAATTCCCTTCGGTAAAAAGGAAAAACAATCATTAGTTTATGTCTATATGGTCAGTTGTATTTCTTATAGCTTCAGAGGAGTACTGTATTGTTAGCGTTGTTTCCTTTTTCTTATTTAATTCCATCTTTTGGCAGGTGCGCAGAATGCCTGGGATATGCTCCATGAGGAGGAGTCATTGGTGCACATAACTACGTCCTCTGCAGATCTAGACAACATCTTGGGTGGTGGAATACATTGCAAAGAAGTTACTGAAATTGGTTGGTCTTACTCTCTTCTTCTTTGGACTAATTGTTAATTTTGTTTTAAAGCAAATATAAATTGGGTAATATTTTGTTAGTGAAGATGTCATCTTTATCTGATTCTGATAGGTGGAGTCCCAGGCATTGGTAAAACACAGCTGGGGTAGGGATGGATGCTTGTTATCCAGGTTTTACTTGCACGTTACATCAGATTTATTTTGGCATTAATTCTATCCTAATTACAGGATTCAAATTGCCGTTAATGTTCAAATTCCTCATGATTTTGGTGGCCTTGGTGGAAAGGCAATATACATCGGTAACTTTTATAAAACCACTGCTAGTTTCTGTACTGGTTTGCCATTAGGTTTAGGTTCCTGACATTGTGATCATATGATACTTAGATACAGAAGGCAGTTTTATGGTTGAGCGTGCTTTACAAATTGCTGAAGCGTGCATAGAAGACATGTCAGAATATAACAGATTCTTAAGGAAGGATTTCCAAGCATGTGAAATCAGAATGCAACCAAAGGATATCCTTGGAAACATATTTTATTTCCGCATCTGCAGTTACACAGAGCAAATTGCCCTGATAAATTACTTAGACAAGTTCATTTCAGAACATAAAGATGTGGGTATAGTAGTAATATGGTCGCTCCTATCCTTTTTTGTTGACGCAATTTCTGTCTTGGGGCTTGTTTAGTTAATGGTGCTACTAATTACCTGCTTTAATTGATCAGTAAATAGATATAACATCATTGTTGCAGGTGAAGGTGGTTGTTGTGGATAGTGTTACCTTCCATTTCCGCCAAGATTTTGATGACATGGCCCTTCGGACTCGAGTTCTTAGTGGAATGGCTTTAAAATTGATGAAGCTGGCCAAAAAGTTCAGTTTGGCTGTAAGAACAAGTTTGTTCTCTTTGTAGAATTCGTATTATTTCTTCCATAAAACCTTGTTCAGTCTACCTAATCACAATGCATCTTTTTGGTATGCTGTTTTATTTTTCTTTTTTTATCGTGCTTGTTACTATAATATGTTGTTTCAATCTTTGGGGTGTTTCAGAAGGTACACGAATGATTCCACCTTTGGTTGTGTGTTTACTAGTTTCCAATGTACCTCCTTTTGGCAGGTTGTTTTATTGAATCAGGTGACCACAAAGCTTTCAGAAGGTTCCTTTCAATTAGCTCTTGCACTCGGTAATATTAACTCCCAATAATCTATGTCTCTCACTTAAACTTTTAGTTGCCTTTGCTGTTATATTTTCTAAATGCATAGTCACAAACATATTTGTGTATTCTTGTCCATTTCCATAGTTACAGTGCTTAACATGTGTAGTATAACCATGTTGAGTAGGTGATAGCTGGTCTCATACTTGCACAAATCGGATTGTTTTATATTGGAATGGTAATGAACGGTATGCATATATTGACAAGTCACCTTCTCTTCGATCAGCGTCAGCAGCGTATTCTGTTACACCAAGGGGGATCAGGAATTCCTCCTCAAGTTGTAAACGGATCAAAATGATGTAAGATATACACAGTTTTCCATTTAAGCCTTCTCTTCCTTGATAAAAAAGACAAAACTAAGGGCCTCTCCCATGCCTTCTGAATGTATAATGTCATGTCACCTGTTATTCATTTCAAAATGAAAAATGTGCTTCATAGTGAAATATTTCTCCTTTTGTTAGAGAATGGGATTTTTAGAAAGTTAGTTGTATGTAGGAGGTAACACATTAATTAAGTGACATCATGACGATTTTCAAATCTTAGCAAATTAAAATGGTGAATATCATCTTCATTCTCAGCATGACGTCTCGAGTGATTAAAGAGCTTATGCAACTATTCCATCCATAGATGGTATGACTGCTAGATGCTTATAGCCATATGCTTTAAACATCGGTTAAGTGTACTAAGTATTTATGCACTTTTAAGTGCAAATGGGATTTAGATAGAATTTAAAAGAAATAAGCAAAATTAGTTTCAAGATTTGTCTTTAATAGATGTTATTTTTAAGAATTATTTCATTCTCATCATGCAATATATAAAAGAAACTATGCGAATAGTTTTAGAAATACAATGAAGTCAAGTTTAACTTTGTTTTACACTTACGAGAATAGATTGTTAGACACACTCGAAAGTTGTAACATTGTTTAGTTTTAGAATTTATTTTTTGTAGTAAATAGATTACAAGAAATTTGAACATTATTATTAGACAATGGGAATTCAAAATGTTTATGATTATTTTTTGGATTTTTCGTTAGAATATAATAATTTTCTTACTTTTGAATTTTTATTTTTATTTTATTTGTTTGATGTGTCAAAATGATTGACAACAAGTCGTAGGTTTCCTAGTGTCTTTTTTTTTTTTAAGGATACAACTCTTTATGAAGACAACTCCATGTGTTAAAAGGTACCTTTACATGTTACAAAATATAATATGATATTATTTCAATAATTATTGTATAAAAGAATAACGATTCATATTATAAGATATATTTTTTAAGTTACAATATAAAAAAATAATTTTTTGTATTTAAATTTTGACGTAAGAGTGTTTTTCAATTATTTTATAATTTTTGAATTTAAAAGATCTTTTCAAATATCAATTTATTAAGAAATATAATTTTTCACGTGAAAAATCATCTTTAATTCAATAGTAATATTATATCATATTATATGATATAATTATTCAATTGATGTAATATTTTTAACAATAATAAATTTTTATATGAAAAAAATATAATTTTTAATTTTTTAATTTTTCTTATAAAAAAATAATTTTTTATTTTAAAAATACACCAATGAACGTGCAGATCTGATGTCAACTTACATTGCAATTAAACAGTGATTGAATGTGAACAATGAGCGTAGAATTGAAATTTGAGTGTTGTAATCAAACCTTTTGCAAGGTTATTAGATTCCAAGCAAGTTACATGTTCTTGACCAACTCCCACCGAACTTGGCGGAATTTTACTTCCCAACAACCTTCTACCTTTTGCTTTTTGATGATGCCATCTTTTCATAAGCCATCGGTAACATTATTTCCCGGAGGCGGCTTAAGTATTAAATAATGGTGACGGGAAAATAAGTAGTATTATTTTTGATATTTGAATTCCGAATCTTATCAGCATCCATTTAGATATGCTTTTCTAAACTTACGGCTTTGACTTCCAATTTGGGTCTGGGTTTCCTAATCTCATAGGCATAAACTAATTCATAATGTATCAACAAAGAATTTAAATTCTAATCGGATTCATCATTCAAAGTTAGGATTCTTAGCCGATTCAATAATTGCTTTCCTATGAAAAAAATAGAAAAGTCACAATTTTCAGTAATAATAATTTTTTATTTTTAAATAATTGTATAAACAGTTAATTCGGTATTAAACTTCTTTTTTTAAAAAAATCTTAACTGAATCTAATTAATATCATTAACCCCAAAAAATTAATCACTCAACTACTTTTTCAAAAAATAAATGGTAAAATGAACAGCTAAGGGGACCCGAAAATGTCACTAAAATATTGAAGGAACATGATTTTTGGAGGTGAGCGACAACCTTAAAAAAGGAAAAGATTTATGAAAAATTAAAAAGAAAAGGAAGGAAGAAATGAAAGGCAGAGAAAGAAATCTCAAATTCCTACCCACAGTAAACGGTGTAGATGTGGCCATCTTCGAATCTAACGGTCAGCTCAATCGATCTGTCCCTTGGTGTAGACGAGAAGATCAATGAGAGTTGGTGGCTCCAACTTGCCTGACTCTGGCATCCTCTCCCTCGAATATATCAATTAAAGTAACCTTCTGTTTTCAACATTATCAAGGGAAGAGGGGTCTGTCTCTTCACCAAACTCGCCCTCTCACTCACACAATCAGAAAACAATGGCCTCAACTTCATCTCCGACCCTATCCCAAGCCCTCTTGGCTCGCGCCATCTCTTACCATGGCTCCACCCAGTCATCCGACCACCGTGTCTCTCTCTCCACCCTCTCTCTCCCCACCTTCTCTGGCCTCAAATCCACTACCTCACGTGCTTCCGCTTCTCGTAGACGCCTTCCCGTGCGCTCCTACCAGAACCGTCAAGTCCGTGCTGCCGCCGTGGAGACAATTGGCACGGCCGCAGAGACTTCCTTGCTGGAGAAATCGGTCAACACGATCAGATTCCTGGCCATTGACGCTGTCGAGAAGGCGAATTCGGGCCATCCTGGGTTGCCTATGGGCTGTGCTCCGATGGGCCACATTTTGTACGATGAAGTCATGAGGTATAACCCGAAGAACCCTTATTGGTTCAACCGTGACCGTTTCGTGTTGTCCGCTGGTCACGGTTGTATGTTGCAGTATGCTCTGCTTCACCTCGCTGGTTACGACAGTGTCCGGGTAAGCGTCTTTTAAATTGGATCTGAGTCTCTCTTCCTTTATTTGGTAAAGTTCTTTATTCTTTTAAATGTCTTGTTGACGATTTGATCAGTTGTTAGGCAGTAATATTTTGAGGATGATGTATGGTAAAGAAAGTTGATTTTTTGCGTTACATGACTAAAATTTATGATTATTGGATTATGTTATAGGAAGAAGATTTGAAGAGTTTCCGTCAGTGGGGAAGCAAAACCCCAGGACATCCCGAGAACTTTGAAACACCTGGAGTTGAAGTCACAACTGGTTAGTGATACTCCTTTGCGAAAGTGATTTTATTTGTTTTTATCAACAAAAATGTCATACTAAGCAAATTTATCTACTTATATGTGGTGCAGGTCCTCTTGGTCAAGGTGTTGCGAATGCTGTCGGGTTGGCTCTTGCAGAGAAACACTTGGCTGCTAGATTCAACAAGCCAGACAATGAGATCGTTGACCACTACACGTATGATGACTCAGTAGTCACTAGTTCTCTCTTTCTTGTCGCCTTCATGTTCAATCTTGTAGTGATATTGGGACTTTTGTTTTTGTAGATATGTTATTTTGGGAGATGGGTGTCAAATGGAGGGTATTGCAAATGAAGCTTGTTCGCTTGCTGGACACTGGGGACTTGGGAAGCTTATAGCTTTCTATGATGACAACCACATTTCCATTGATGGTGACACTGAAATTGCCTTTACTGAGAGTGTCGATAAGCGTTTTGAGGGGCTTGGGTGGCATGTTATCTGGGTCAAGAATGGAAACACTGGCTATGATGATATTCGTGCTGCTATTAAGGAAGCAAAGGCTGTTAAAGACAAACCTACTTTGATCAAGGTCAGATATTTTCAACATGTTTGCATTCCTACATTTTGTATGGAAGTAATATGCTTGCCTTCATTCATTGATGTGTGAAAGGCCCTGCATGATATTAGCAGCATAAACAATGCCTTAATTGAAAATTGAAAAATCTTTTACCACATAAAGAAAATTGAAATATCTTGTACCAAATGAAGAAAATTGAAAAATCTTGTACCAAATAAAGAAAATTGAAAAATCTTTTCTCTCTCTTTGTATTGCAGTCAACCTTGTTATTGATTTTATAGACAGAATTAGGCTCATGAGAACTGTGTGGTAGAAGATGTCATTTTCATTGAACTTGCTTCTTCTTCTTGATCTTTGCAGGTGACAACCACCATTGGTTATGGATCTCCGAACAAGGCAAACTCATACAGTGTACATGGCAGTGCACTGGGTGCCAAGGAAGTGGATGCTACTAGGAAAAACCTTGGATGGCCATATGAGCCTTTCCATGTACCTGAAGATGTTAAAACGTAAGTAGACTATTCTAGGTTTTTATGTATGCATGTGATGATGTTATTTTGGTTTGGTGTTCAAAACTTTTTTGCCATTTCTGCAGGCACTGGAGTCGCCATGTCCCTCAGGGTGCTGCTCTTGAAGCCAAATGGAATGCCAAGTTTGCTGAATATGAGAAGAAGTACAAAGAGGAAGCTGCAGAGCTCAAGACAATCATCACTGGTGAACTACCAGCTGGATGGGAGAAGGCACTTCCAGTGAGTAGACCTCTGATTGTCCTTAGTAAACATAGTAATACCTAAATTCTTAGATAATGCTCCTTCATAGGATTAATGCAGTCTGTATTACATTGGAGTGTAAAACTGTTATTTGAGCCCTCTTTTGTTTGCAATTTCCAGACATACACTCCAGAGAGCCCAGCTGATGCTACGAGAAATCTCTCTCAACAAAATCTCAATGCCCTCGTAAAAGTACTCCCTGGTCTTCTTGGTGGAAGTGCAGACCTTGCTTCTTCCAACATGACCTTGCTCAAAATGTATGGTGATTTCCAGAAGGACACCCCTGAGGAACGCAATGTTAGGTTTGGTGTTAGGGAACATGGAATGGGAGCCATCTGTAATGGCATTGCCCTTCACAGCCCTGGTGTGATTCCATACTGTGCTACTTTCTTTGTCTTTACTGACTACATGAGAGCTGCTATCAGGATTTCTGCCTTGTGTGAAGCTGGAGTCATCTATGTTATGACCCATGATTCCATTGGTCTTGGGGAAGATGGACCAACCCACCAGCCTATTGAGCACTTGGCGAGCTTCCGTGCAATGCCTAACATTTTAATGCTCCGTCCAGCTGATGGAAATGAAACTGCTGGTGCATACAAGGTTGCTGTCGTCAACAGGAAGAGACCCTCAATTCTTGCTCTCTCTCGGCAAAAGCTGCCCCAACTTGCTGGAACTTCCATTGAGGGAGTCGAAAAGGGTGGCTACGTTGTTTCAGACAATTCTTCAGGCAACAAGCCCGATGTAATTCTGATTGGAACTGGTTCTGAGCTAGAGATTGCTTCTAAAGCTGCTGAGGAACTAAGGAATGGAGGAAAGGCTGTTAGGGTTGTCTCCCTGGTTTGTTGGGAGCTCTTCGATGAGCAATCTGATGCCTACAAGGAAAGTGTTTTGCCATCTGCTGTATCAGCTAGGGTGAGTATTGAGGCTGGATCAACGTTTGGATGGGAGAAGATAGTTGGATCCAAAGGAAAGTCAATTGGAATTGACCGGTTTGGTGCAAGTGCACCAGCAGGCAGAATATACAAGGAATATGGTTTAACCCCAGAGGCTGTTGTTACAGCAGCGAAGGAACTATGCTAGGCTTGGTTAGAAGCCTCCGGCGAAACTTGTGGTTTTTGTTTTGGATGAAGGATTACATGAAGAGGCCATTCCAATCGTAACAGTCTCTTTTGTTTTAATAAGAAGCAGAATTAAATCTTCTTCTGTTGCTTATGATTCATCAATAGCAACATAGAGCGAAAGGGTGGGTAGAGTTTCTGTATGCTTATGAATTTGTAACTACTCTTGGGACTTCTCCCAGAGTTTTGCAATACTTGTTGTTGCTTTAAATTAGCATTACCCTTGTCCTCTTACATTTTATTTTTTTTACTGGAACGGAAGTTATCTACTATTGTAATTTTGATTAGTGGTCAAGAACCTCAAAATTTATTATTGTTCGAACTTGTTTGGCCATATGACGTAAGACCCAGTTTGTATAATTTTGCTTTCTACAGTAACCGATCCCTCGAATTGCTCATGTCTATCCATTTGTTTGACATGTTGAATGGATGGATCAAGTAATTAGGCATGGGATGTTCCTGCCAAGAAACAAAGGGACGGGTGGTTGAAATTGTAGTTAGGTTCCAGCCAGAAGAAGCTCAACTTATGCGTAACATAACTGAATCAGATTGGGAAACGGTTTCAACCCATTCAAAAAGGCTAGGGGTGGGACTGGGACCAATTAACCAATTCAATGAGGCCAAGAATTGAGAAAATTTTTGTCTGGGATCCACCAGGGAAGAAGGAAAGCTATTGACCTATTGATAAGTTTGTGGTAGTTGGGGACCCTGTCCTCACTCGGCCTATCCTCATTGTCTTCTACCACCAAAAGTTTCCTGACAAGCATTGGCTAGCGTAATCAAATTTTAATATCTTTTCACCCTAAAAAATAAATAAACATCTCTCTGTATATTGCCCTGAATTGCCATGGGACCCAAATTGCCAACGTGGTTTGTGGCCTCATGCTTGACTTGGACATTAAGAGACCTCAGCATATTCAACATGTATATCCTGATTCCAATTTCCAGCGTGGTCTTTCTCCAGGAACAGGAGCGTAGCTACCCCCGCTGGCTTGGTGGTGGAAGGTTTACCTACAAGGACAAAGTGACAGCTTTGATTTTACCATAGATTTCTTTTATTATTGTCATTTTGCAAGGTGCAAGGATTTTTTAAGATGGCATCAAATCTTCGACCTGCATATGGAGACAACAATAATTAAAAGAAATGGGAATTAATATCACCAACCGACCATTAAGATTAAGTTTTTAATTTACACCGATTTTAGGCCATCCTCAATCCCGATGAACAGTAATTCAAAAACTCTTCTACTCTGCTTAGATACAGCTTCAGAACTTTGACATATATCTCAAGGTTTATTAGTGTGTGATTCGGAAGGCATAGCTCCATGAGGAAGCACAGCTTTTTGTTCCAAAAAGGATGAGGAGGAGACTAGCATTTAATCATTGCAGTGGACAAGGTTCCAATATGATTTGACATCTTGCTATGGATTTTTGAATTCCATGAAACAGGATCAGAGGAGACAAGATCAAACCTTAACAAATTACTAAATCAGGGTGTTCATTGAAGAAACAATATACTTCATTACGAGAAACAGAGTGCTCCTCTTCAATTGACTTTACATATATTGCCTTTGTAACAAATAGAACCCAAAGCTCCATCAAACAAACTGACAAATGGAACTGGGGGTGGTATCATTCGCATATTTGAGACATGGAAGTGTACAATCCATATCTCTCCATGAATCATCAATGCCGACCGTTAGTGCATACCAAACGAATCTCGAATTGTGAATCAAAACGGCAATACACCGATTTGTGTTCCCCGCTATGAGGAAGACGTGCAATACCGTAATCAAGCAAAGGTCCAACAACGCCTCGGTCGAGAGTAGGAACTTTCAACAGCTTGCATGGTGGCGGGGTTTGCAACATATGGAGGGTTGATACTTCGAAGGAAAATGCCGGGTTGTTGCAAGTGTTTCTCAACGAAAAGGGCTGCAGATTTCACGGTTCAAAGAATTTTATATGTTGAAGAGTACCTCTTCGAATGGCATAGGGCTCTCTTGGCCTGCTACTTTGGCAACAAGCAACGTCCTCACGATCTATGACTGGTATGATTCAGGATGATCTAGCCTCTTTCGTTTACCACTCAATGATTGACCTAAGTTGAACATGATGCGAATCCTCTATCACTCTACTACACAGTGTGAAATTCATAGCTCCCTTCTAGAGCATGACATCGATCAGCCTAGAGTTTCTCATTGACATCCTCCCTTGCCTTCCTTCAAGAGTTTCTTTTTAGATGTGAGACTTATAACTCTATCTACCTATAGCATATATTTTTTTCAATGTGGGATTCATATGATTCTTGACATCCTCCTCACTTCATTTCAATAAGAGTTTATTATCTTCAAAAATACATCGCTAATACCTCATAATACATTTTGATACCAATTATCATAATATATATATACCAGTCTTGAGGTATTATTCGTTTATTTTAAGATTTATTTTTTTCGGTATGTAAAATAAAATAATGTGAATAATTTTAAAAATATAATAAAACCAATGTCTAATTTTACCTTACACGAGAGAAGTCGCTAAACATGTGTAAAGTTGTTTGTCTTTAAGGTGTTTATTTTTATTTTTTGAATTTTATTCAAAACATAACTCTTGTTCTTAATTTTTCTATTCTTCTCTTATTTGTTTTTTGTGCACAATCATTTTATCAAGATATCTCTATATCTTAAAAACACTTCTGCATATTATAAGATACAATTTTTAAATAAAAATATTATTTTAATAATTATCTTTTAACCATTCATTTTATCAAACATAACCTTTAAGCTACAATATAAAAATTTAACTTTTTATATCTAAATTTTTAAACAGTAATATTTTTTAATTATTTCATATCTTTTGAATTAAAAAATATTTTTTAATATATTACTTTATTAAGATATATAACCTTTCACATAAAAAATCACTTACAATCCAATAGTTACATTATATGACATAATCTTTCAATTTAAGTAACTTTCAAATAATCATAACTTTTTACATAAAAAATATAATTTTTTATTTATAAATTTTTATATATTTTAAAAATATATCAACAAAAACCATTATGATCAATATTTATAGATGAGGTTCACCCATTAATTAATCAGTCACAGTGATTAAATCTTAGCACAGTGATCAGCATGAATACATCAAGCAATTAGATAAGAACAACCAATTTTCTCCAAAACTAAAATTAAATCTTCACCATCACCAACTTTGCTTTTGCTTATTGCTGGATTTGAAGTGCGAAACTCCTACTCCTACCTACCCATAAGCCACATGTGGTGTCTTAGAGCGTTGAACTTAGACACGCCAACTGCGTCTTTGGTCCCATCCGTACCCTCAAGCGGCTCACTGTCACCCCCATTCTGGTCCCCGTGAGTGCCTCTCCTTCTTTATTTCCATTTTATCAAAGATGGCCTATTTCTTTTTCAATTAAATTAACGGAGATTTAAGATTGAGGAAAAGCTTTGTTTGGATATCAGTGTTCAGTGCCATTCGACCATTCTCATGATACAAGCTTAACCAACGAATATATATTTTTCGGCCTCATCGTCGAGGGCCTAAATGCATAAAATAACCAATTCTCTCGGCCTCCAATAAATAACCCAAATCTCTAGTGGCTCGAGTGGTTACGTGGCAAATTGTCAATGGTTGCCCATGGACCCCGTTAGACAAGGGGGTTGGTGAGGCCAGGCAAGTAGGGGAACGCAGATTTTAGTTCCCACCAAACACCCAATTTGGCGTTATATATTTGACAAGCAGAACCGGTCACAGCACAAGGTACAACTACTCCAAAGCAACCCTGCATTTTTCGAATATAAGGAAAAAAAAAAAGCATTGGAAATTCATCTTCATTTTCTGGTAGCCCGTGGGGTTGGTTGGTGAAGCCTTCCACTGAGTGAATCCAACAACAGCCACGACATTAAAATCTTTCTTTTCTCCTTTTAATCCTAGAAATCCTTTCTCATTTTAGAGAAACAGAAGAAACAAATTCCTGTAATCTTTGTTTCAGCAAAAGTTGGGGAGAGATGGCACACGCTAGCAAAATCTACAGTGGGACACAGAAAACATGTGTTTTGCCCAATGTCTTAAAATCCCAGAAGCCCAAATCTGTACCTTCGGTTTCCTTCAGATCAAATCTCAAAGGAAGCTTTTCAAGTTCTTGGGGTTTGGTTTTCAAGAGCAACGGTAAGTTGGGAGCAATTAAGGTTGGGCCTTTGCAGGTTTCTGCTTCACTGGCAACAGCAGAGAAGCCATCCAGAGCATCAGAAATCGTGCTTCAACCAATTAATGAAATTTCGGGTACGGTTAAATTACCCGGGTCCAAATCACTGTCCAATCGAATTCTGCTTCTTGCTGCTCTATCTGAGGTATGTTATTTTCGTAGTTAATTTAAATTTGGTGTTTCTAATTCCTCAATTATTTAAGTTGTAATTCTTGTTCGATATGTAGGGAACTACTGTGGTAGACAATTTGTTGAACAGTGAGGATGTTCATCACATGCTTGTAGCGTTGGGAAAACTTGGGCTACGTGTGGAACATGACAGTGAACAGAAACGAGCCATTGTGGAAGGTTGCGGTGGTCAATTTCCAGTGGGGAAAGGGGAAGGTCAGGAAATTGAGCTTTTCCTTGGGAATGCGGGAACTGCAATGCGACCTCTAACTGCTGCTGTTACTGCTGCCGGTGGCAATTCAAGGTCTGTTTAATTATCTGCATTTGCCAAAGATATAATGTGGAAATGTAACCATTTAATCGTTTTTCATTGATTTGTTCCTTAAAAGAGGATTAAAAATGACATCAGCGTTTCACTGTATTCTTTAGTTGAGGAAACAAAATGTTGCATATTCATGGAACTATTTGCTTATATGCTGATGCTTTTTATTTTGTGTATTACTATCTTTTTGAGCTAATGCATATATGTTACCAATCCTTTTAGCTACATACTTGATGGTGTGCCCCGAATGAGAGAAAGACCAATTGGGGACTTAGTAACTGGTCTTAAGCAGCTGGGTGCAGATGTTGATTGTACTCTTGGCACAAATTGTCCCCCTGTTCATATAAATGGAAAGGGTGGTCTTCCAGGCGGAAAGGTAGGGCTGAATTCATTTTTGTCATGTTTTGGTTTTATATTGTTGGATAAACTGTTTTTATGAAGGTCATCCTAGAACCTCTTCAGCAATTGCTTTTCGTAGGTATATATGGGGAGCCACATAAGCTACCATTAGAAAGGAGCTTCCATTCCATGTCATTGTGCATTTAAGTTAAACGCTTGTTAAAGCCAATGCTTTACCTCCTTGATGAATAAATGTGAATTTGTTTGTATGCATCAGGTGAATAAGACTTATGGCAGCTAGAGAACCTTTTCTGTGGATTTTTTTTTTCTCGGATTTTCCTGTTCTGGTATTTGCTTGCCAGGTGTTAATTCAATGTCACTTTTTGAGTATGCATGTGAATTATCGATCTTGTTACCCAATCAGCATTAATCATTAATGTGGTGCACATCTTCCTTGGGCCATTTTTGGTCAAGGAACCCATGATTTTAGATTCCGGAAAATGCATAAGGAGAGGGAAGTTGATTTTCCTGTCTTAACTATTCATTTCATCAGATGCATCACATTCATGAATTTTGAAGTCTGAAACTTTTGACTATTTGTCATGTCTCAGCTTCTGGTTCTTTTGCTTATTTTAACTTCTAGGCTGTCTGAAGGAAAAAGACTATATTTTGATCAAAATAAAAGGAAAAAAGACTGTATGACTTTACTTGTGGAAGTTTTTGTAAATATTCATAATAAACTTCTGGCATGGCTCCTTTTGCAGGTGAAACTTTCTGGATCAATCAGTAGTCAATACTTGACTGCTTTACTCATGGCAGCTCCTTTGGCTCTTGGGGATGTGGAAATTGAGATAATTGATAAATTGATTTCAATCCCATATGTTGAAATGACTATAAAGTTGATGGAAAGGTTTGGGGTCAGTGTGGAGCACACTGATAGTTGGGATCGATTCTATATCCGAGGAGGTCAAAAGTACAAGTAGGTTTCTTAGGGCTCCCACTCACACACATAGCTGCTCAATTTTTCTACTCTTTTTGGACTAAAAGTCACATCTTGATAAATCTTTTAGGTCTCCTGGAAAGGCTTATGTTGAAGGTGATGCTTCAAGTGCTAGTTACTTCCTTGCTGGTGCTGCAGTCACTGGTGGGACTGTCACAGTAGAAGGATGTGGTACAAGTAGCTTACAGGTACTTTTATTGTGAAGTCCATGAATTTTATGAAGTTCTCAACCAAATTAGATGTATATCAGATATGTCCTGTGTGAGTGGAGATATTTACTTTTGATTTCTTACAACATTGCTTTCTGCCTTTCAAAAGTGTTGTTGAATTGTGTTGACTGTATTCAAGGCTGATCTCAAATCCCTTTCAATTGATTATTCCAAATGGTTTCTCCATTAGAGTTATCATACTGCCTTGGATGTTCTGTTGAATCTGAGCATAAACTCATGCTTGTTTTTTCTTGGTTTTTCTTTTGATTAAGGGTGATGTAAAATTTGCTGAGGTTCTTGAGAAGATGGGTGCCAAAGTCATCTGGACTGAGAACAGCGTCACTGTCTCTGGGCCACCAAGAAATTCCTCTGGGAAGAAACACTTGCGTGCCATTGATGTCAACATGAACAAAATGCCAGATGTTGCCATGACACTTGCTGTTGTGGCACTTTATGCTGATGGTCCCACTGCCATAAGAGATGGTATGATCTTGCTTCTTGTTTCTCTAAGGTGAACATGTTTTAGCAGGTACAAATGGCATCAAAGGAAAAAATAAAAAGGTCATAGAAGGAATCTTTGTTAATGAGAAACTTGAACCCGAAAATGCATTCGGATTAAAAGTAATCTTTACCTTTTGATTGTTAGTAGTTGTGAGCCATAAGTGTTCTTATTTCTGATGCTGAACATTGTATGCAAATTTTGAAATATGCTTGTTTCCTGTTTTTCTCAACCTAAAGACTTTTGACAGCCTTTCTACTATTCGTTTATCTAATAACATCTTCCCTGATTCTATTCAGTGGCAAGTTGGAGGGTGAAAGAGACTGAAAGGATGATTGCTATATGCACTGAACTCAGGAAGGTAGATCCTAGCTAGCTTTATGCTTGTAAAATCCTTTAGGTGGTGCTAGTTTGGCATTTTTTTTCCTTACATCTTTTGTTTGGCTTAATGTTACAGCTTGGAGCAACAGTTGAAGAAGGACCAGATTATTGTGTGATTACTCCGCCAGAGAAATTAAATGTGACAGCAATAGACACTTATGATGATCACCGAATGGCCATGGCATTCTCTCTTGCTGCCTGTACAGGCGTTCCAGTTACCATCAAGGATCCTGGTTGCACACGGAAAACCTTCCCTGACTACTTTGAAGTTCTCGAGAGGGTTACAAAGCATTGAACGGCTCTTCTACTTCGTAATACTAGAGAGAAAGAAGAGGATGGGAGCAAGGTGCATGCCACCAGTCTCTAAAATCATGGACTGAAAGCAGTTGAACCTTGAATTTGATATCAGCTTGTAATCTTTGATAATGTCATATCGTCAAGTTGAGTTCGCTATCATTTTTCTTCCTAGAATGTAACTTATTTTCTACCTATAGTGAGTGATGACTCGGTGTTTGACCCTTGTCATGAAGACTGTAATACTAAACAATATATAACTCAATTGAGGATTGATTCTTTTTGCAATTCCTCGTCAAATAATAGTTAAAGGGCTCTCACCTTTTGCCATGCTCCTTTGCCCATCTTATTCTTCTTTTGGAAATGGAAGAGAAAGTGGTGAGGGGAGGCCTATGTTTGCGAGCAGGTGAGTTTCAGTGGAACCATTATTGTGGGAACTAGAGAAGAGAAGAAAGAAGTAGGAATCTATGAAGCGGCAGTTTAGCATGCATATGCCAACAATGTGCTGCAGAAGATCTAGCCACGGCGTATTCCACAACCAAAGGTCCAAAAGGGGCAAGAAAAGTACATATTTCACTGATAGGGATAGCTTCCATAAAGTAATAAATAATGCACTTTATGCAAAATCATGTCCAACGGTCCAAGTCCAGCTTACATTAACTAGCAAGGCATGGAACATGTTGCCACTTGCCAGCTATAAAGAAAGAATAACCAGGACGATTTTTCTCGTCTTTTTGCCACCAGTCGTCACATGGGATTGGGCGGAAGCTGCAAGCAAATTCCTTTTTGGAAATTTCCCTCACAATTAATTTATTTGTTCATCTTGGTGAGTAACCAAGGTTCAGTCCATAGTCAGAGTAAAAAAAAAATTTTAAAAAGAAAAGTTTTTGCACCTGAAAATCAAGGTTTTTACTGTAGAATGTGGATCATTAAGCAGCTTACTTCAAGCAAATACCTTGACAGTCTGCAGACATTGAAAGAACACCTTCTGTCAGCCAAGTTTATGAACAAAGCAGGGGTTTTAGTCATTTTAGAAGCCATGAAAATACCTAGATGTTTTCAATTAGCTAGATCATCCTTTGCATGAAGATGATGGATGGTTGAGGGACACTGCATAGGGGGGAGTTTGTTGGGTCAGAGTTTGGTGTAATTCTTGAAGATCACTCTTCTTTATTTTGAGCTTTCAAATGAAGTAAACTGGTTTTGAGCTTTGTGATTCCTTCTACAAACTTCACTATGCGGATTGCAATCTAAAACCCACATGATGCTTAGCTTAGCTCAACATAAATTGCAATCTAAGATATCTAAAAGACAAATTCCATCAGGAAAGTTACTTTTGCCCTCATTCAAAGTCTGTTCGCACTGTCCATGCGCTCACTAATTTTGACTCTTTTCTTCTCTCTCGTTAGACCAAATACCCAATGCGATAAATTTACAAAATCCATACATACTCTAGTTTATCTAGATAAATTGGTTCACATCTTATCAGATTTCTTACCCTTTTGATAAGCTTCATTTCTAACTATACCTTGCATCTGAAAATTTACCATTTAATCTGTTATATTAGGATTTTGCTATAGCCAAAATCCTGAAGATTTCCAGCATAATTTTAGTCAGAATACAATTAAATATTCGTCCATAACATAATTACTGTCACTACTAATTTCTAAAATATT
The DNA here is from genome assembly GCF_002168275.2 of Theobroma umbraticum. Lineage (NCBI taxonomy): Eukaryota > Viridiplantae > Streptophyta > Magnoliopsida > Malvales > Malvaceae > Theobroma > Theobroma umbraticum. The sequence goes on from NW_018397258.1 coordinate 1,545,982, forward strand.
AAAACAAAAGGACAAAGGAAACAGGAAGGCCAACCAAAAGCAGTACTAGTACATTTGCAGTGGTATCATAATGTAGTTTATAAAGCAATAATTTTGTGGTGATGGTTTAATTGATTTGTGCAGATGCCAGGGCATAACTCAGACCAGGATTAGCATTAAAAAAAAAAAGTTTGTATTTATCAGAGTAATGCAGATAAAAATACCCATTTTAAGTTACTATTAATTGCATAATCATGATTATCATGAATAACCTCAAATTATTGAGAAAGTTCAAGTTTCAATAATCCCCACAAATCTCTGAGGTTTTAGATTTTAATGGCAGGAAAATCATGGGGAAGCTATTTAAGTAGTTTATAATTTAGCATAAATTATTGAGGTTTTTTTTTTTCCCGGAAAATTATCCTTAAATAAAGGGGTATGAATCTAGAGGTCCCAATTCCCAAGGCTTTCCCAACCAATCAAACTCTTACCTCTCTGATAAAAATTAGACAAGCTGATTTTTACAAGCACTATCTTTCTTGATCACCCATTTTTTCTCAAGAAAAAAAAAAAGAGAAACAACAGCAAAAAATCCTAACCCTCCCTAAATTTAACCAAGTCAATAGAATTGCATCAACCCATTTCATTAAATACAGTGGTTTGACCCTTCTTGATGTCCATCACCCAATTCCAAAATCCAACTCTCTCTTTCTCTTTATCTCTCATATCCCAAGGTTCACTATGTTTTTTAAAGCAAAAACCAAATCTTGATCTCTCCTCCCTTCTTACTTAGGGGCATTGAAAGAGTTATAAACGCAAAAGGAGAAACCAACAACAAACAACCCATCTCTTCAAGAAACCAGAAGATTCCCTTTTTCGCACAAGAAAATGCAAAAGAGGTAGCAAAGGAGAAAACTTCAGCACCACCCTGAAAAACCCAGAAAAAAAAAAAAGAGAGGAAGAACTTCCCAGTCCGGCACCACCACCACCACCACCACCGTCAAAAGCTGAACAAATCCCCAAATCGCGAATACCCGTTTCTCCAAAACCCTAACCCCGAGAGTGAAAAAAGAAGAAGCAAAATTCTGGGCCTTCCAATAACACGTCAAAAAATGTCAAAGCAAATGTCTCATCTTGACAACATCCCATCAACGCCAGGGAAATTCAAGATGGAAAAATCACCGTACGCCCACAATAGACTGAGGTGGCACTCCTCTCTTGCAAAGCTCACATTTTGGTCCTTTATCTTCTTGGGCCTGATCTTGATCTTCTTCTTTCGATCGCCTTCCTCCAATCCCCTTCCTCAAGATCCTTCGCGTCGCTCTCTCCGCACCTACAACTGGGGTGGACCCGCTTGGGAAAAACGGGTCCGTTCCTCCGCCCGTGTCCGTTCCCGTAACGGCATCTCCGTTTTGGTTACTGGAGCTGCCGGTTTCGTCGGTACCCACGTGTCGGCTGCTTTGAAGAGGCGTGGAGATGGTGTTCTCGGACTTGATAATTTCAATGACTATTATGACCCTTCGTTGAAACGGGCTCGGCAAGCGCTTTTGGAACGAACTGGAGTTTTCATTGTGGAAGGAGATATCAATGATTCGGCTCTTTTAAGGAAACTCTTTGAAGTTGTTGCATTTACCCACGTGATGCATTTGGCTGCTCAAGCTGGTGTCAGGTATGCTATGGAAAATCCTGGTTCTTATGTGCATAGCAATATTGCTGGTCTTGTTAGTTTACTTGAAGTCTGTAAGTCTGCTAATCCGCAGCCTGCAATTGTGTGGGCTTCTTCGAGTTCCGTTTATGGGCTTAATACCAAAGTTCCTTTTTCTGAGAGAGATAGGACTGATCAACCTGCTAGTTTATATGCTGCAACTAAGAAAGCTGGTGAAGAGATTGCACATACTTATAATCATATATACGGACTTTCTTTAACTGGTCTGAGGTTTTTCACAGTTTATGGCCCATGGGGAAGGCCGGATATGGCATATTTCTTTTTCACTAGGGATATTTTGAAGGGGAAATCGATACCAATATTTGAGGCAGCTAATCATGGTACGGTGGCTAGGGATTTTACCTACATTGATGATATTGTGAAAGGATGTTTGGCAGCATTGGATACTGCTGAGAAGAGTACTGGCAGTGGAGGGAAGAAGAAGGGTCCGGCTCAATTGAGGGTATATAATTTGGGGAATACTTCACCTGTGCCAGTTTCGGATCTTGTAAGTATCTTGGAGAGGCTTTTGAAGGTTAATGCAAAGAGGAATATTATGAAGTTGCCACGAAATGGGGATGTTCAGTTTACTCATGCCAATATTAGCTTGGCTCAGAGGGAGCTTGGATATAAGCCTACAACTGATCTGCAGACTGGATTGAAGAAATTTGTCAGGTGGTATCTCAGTTACTATTCTGGTGGGAAGAAGGCTACTGGATAATTCATTCTTTGTATGTGGTAGGATCCTCCGAATTCTTTCATTACGATTCTTATCATTGTTTTTAACATTTCTCTGTTCATTGCCCAATTATCGTTATTTCATATATCTTTAATGATGCCATATAAGGGGGGATATCATGTCCTACGATGAAGAAGTTTTGTGATCAGTGGACATTGTTTGCTGGGCAGGCACTTCCTGTATCAAAAGAACATCGGAACAATCTTTTTTAATTTTTCCTCTTTCTTTCCCATGGAATGTAATTGTTGTAGTTTTGGCATTGTAGAATTCATGACTGATAGAGCATATGCTGATTGGTGGACATGTATCATTGCTATGCAATTTCAATAAAATAGCACACGACAATATGTTCTTTCTTTCTTTTGTGGATAAATTGGGTCACAATTCACATTTTGAAATTTGACTTTTATTTTAATGTTTTCTGAATAATCCACCCCCCCTCCCGAAAAGAAGAAAGAAAGAAAAAAGATGCTCTTTTGCTTTTAAAATAGTAATTTTTCTTGAATTTGACCACTAAAAGCGAATGGTCCACTTCTCTTTTCTTTCATGTTGGAGTGAATGCTAGATCTTTGCTCATTTATTGAGGTATTATGCATTTTTCCTTCTCTAGTGTAGTGGTATTATTGCTCCTTTCCTTCTTTGAACTAGGTATTAATGAATATGATATATGAGTTATGTTTATATGAGTCATTGTTTAAGAGTTGACAAAACATGACTGTTTAAGGTTTGAATAAATTGTCTGGGATACCGAACTTTAGGAATGTTTATTCTGTCATTACCTGTTTTATGATTTTTGGAACTTCATACACCCTTAATTAGGACGATACAGTGTGGTCCATGAGCCAAGAATCATTCAGGTTAGCAAGTAGTGGAACACTTAGCAATCCAAGACAAGTTTTATTACTTGATAAACTGGTCCTTGAACAACTAAAAGATCATTGTCAATAGAAAAGCATCTGTTTGATGTATTTGACTTTCAATTGTCCATTTTCATTTATATTCCTTACATGAAAATTGAAGGCTTTAGAAGTCTTCAAGGATTGAAAACCTCATGCTGTATGATGTTAACATAAATAAGATTTATGTAGCCAAAATAAAGTTATGTGGATTGTTCACTAATGGAATTTATGAAATACTTGGTCAGGTTATCTAGGTGCTTGTACTGTATCTTGTGTGTTTGATTTCGATTTGCCATGGTCGACTTGGTCCACTTCAAGTATGATAAATGTTTTTAGAGTTCCAGTAGCACTGAGAGTTTATTAGGGGTTCTTTCATTGAACAATGAACTTGAAGGCGATAAACTAGAGGTTCATGAAAAACTTAAATTGGGTGTTTTGGGGGTTATCCTTTATTATAGCAGGCAACTGGCTATTAATCAGTATTTTGGATTGTTCTGCCTTCACCTCCACTAGTTAACGAGATGAGAGCGTTGATGTTCTCCTATGGTCCCTCTTGTGAATGGTTTTTGTTAGATCAACTCTTAAATTACAATAATGCTTTTGCCTGTAGTGCCAAGAGTTTCTCATGTGCTGAACTAAGGCTTACCATGCCTCGACTTTTTATCTATTGAGTTAGCTCGCTTGGCTCTTGCTCAAAATAATGATGCTCGATAAGACATCTTCGTATGTATCTTAGCAACCTAATTTGTCTTGAATCTTTTGCTATTCACTGTTGCTGTTTTATCCTTTTGAGACTTGTGCAGTTGTGCTGTTCTGGGCTGGAAAGAGTTTATTCTCTAAAACCTATTCCACTTTCACTACATTTTCACTTTTTGAAATGGCAAGAATCTTTGATTGAACAAAGAACAAACAACAAAGGGTGCATGGTGTTGTACCCTTTTACCTAGTAGTCTTTAGAAGTGGTGTGGCCAAGCTTTGTCTCCTTTTTAAAACCATAATTAAATCCCATACTAAATCTCAACAATTTTTTTTCTCAGGAAAATCCTGTTATTTTGCCTATATTACTACACTTAATTAATGCTCCCCCAACCCTATGGGCCATGGGTTGGCCGAAAACAAAGAAAACCGTATGAGACATGGAATTAATCACCTTTTAAGTGCATAATAATTGCAAGATGAAAAACATTGATCTTGATCAGACAGAGAGGCAAGAAAATTGCACTTGGATATCTTATTGAACCAAAACTACAAGTTGTACTATATTTATTTACTCAAATGAAGTGGGACAGTTTGCAAAGTTTACAAAGTCAGTCCCAAATTCCAGCCTACGTTTCCAGGTTTCAACCCCAAGAAAAGGAAACTTAAGGAAGAGGTTGTAAACGAATGTTACATCAAAGGAATTGAAACCTGTCAATATAGTCTTCTGTATAGATCTCGAGTTTCTCTGCTAGCTCTTTTTGAAATGCATTCAGGAATATCAGATTCGACCAAAAACTGGGGAATGATACCCCACTGATTAACAATTTCGGGTGCCATTTAAGTGGATAATCTTGTATGCCACAGAAAGAAGTTTTCCACCCACTTCCTTCAGGTGAATTTAGAAGTTTTTTCAATGTGTCATAAGATGCAGTAGCTATGCAGAACCAAATGAAATTACTCAAAAGTCATACTTTGTTCTCCCACTCTTCAAGATGAGGCACAACATATCTGAAATATCAGCTGAAGAACTGAATAAGTTCCAAGCCTCAAGCATTAGGCGTTTCCTTGACCCTTTAAAATGAACAACCTATATCCAGTAAAGTGAAAATCCAGTCAATTCGTACATTTAAACAACTTCAGCATAAAACATACTCAAATTAATCCCTTTAAATTGTAGGCTCAGCTAGCAACAAAAATTATCATGAAAGACTTAATTACCTTAACATCTAGAGGCATGCCATGAAACTGGCCAGCACCCTCTGGTGGTGTCCAATTATACATAGCACATGGTAAAAATAGCACTGATGCATCATCAATGTCTTCAGTAAAAGCCTGCGCTTTACTAAATCTTTTTGCATCAAAAGAGGGATGGGACTTTACGACCCAGGCAAGAGCTAACTGATCACCAAGCATTCGGGAAGCTTTCATGTATCTGGAACTATAGACTTCTAATACTTTTTGTAAAAAACGTTTTGCCCTGCAAGCAATTCCACATTTTCAGCTTCTTCAGTGAAAATTTTGATGGTATGTTGCCAAAATATTATGAGGAAATAAAAGTTAGTGTTTCTTCTGGAGCTCTCACTACAAATCATACCCTTCATTGGAAGGAGAAATTCCAAATTAAATACCTCCCCTACCACCTTCAGCACAGCTGGCCAATGAAGGTTTAAGTATATAAGTTATGAAAACCAGATTTTTAGAACCCAAAGAAAGACATCCATGAAAGGAGAATAAAAGAAGAGCAGATTCTCAACCTTAAAATACCATCATGTGTACCCCGCACAGCAATAAATCCAGAATTCAGAGGCTGATCTTTGTTGTTCCTGAAGGTAAGAGCCAAATGGAAATTTTGGTACTTGTCAAACATCTGTCCTAGGTCATCAATTACAGCAATATCTGAGTCCGTAAATATGAAATGAGTTATACGCCCTTGATCCTGAGATAGCTTCTCAAGCCTGGCTTCGAGAAAGGTCTACATAGAAAAATGGCAGTTTAACCGATAAATTAGGACACTGTATTTCATAAATAAACAGGGTCAGATGGCTTTGGACTTCTATGTTTGTCACAACTTTAGTTTATGTAAGATAGTGTGTCTTGTAATCTTACTAGCTGCAGTGGCTTTTTTAGTGGTAAATAATATAAAGAGAAAGGCAGGTTTCACAAGCTACAAAATCACATCCAATAAGGGAGGAGAAAGTGTATAATAATGTTTATAATAATAGAAAAAAAAAAAAGATGGCGTGGGGGTGCACAAATCATCTTTATTTGAAAAGAAAGAAAAAAACAGGGAAAAAATTTAAAAATAAAGTGGATAAAAGAAAGTTAAGGAAATTTTTTGGGCTTAAGAAAATGGAAAAAAAAGAAATCCTAAAGGTATGATTAATAGAACATATTATAAAAGAACAGCGAAACTTTTCTACCTATATATAAATGCGATGTGCCCTTACAATGTAAGACCTGATTCTTTGAAGCATCAACTTGTCTCGAGAGTATTCACCCTGAATGGGATGTACAGTAACTCTGTTTCGGTGCACAGAGAGATCTGATTCTGGATCAGTCAGAATGATAACATTGCTTTGAGGCATTCTCACCTGAAAGATTTTAATTCAGAACTCCTCATTAAATAATGCTTCCTTCCAATTGACTATAAGGTTTGATTTACTGAATGTAAGATACAGATTAGAACAAATCCTGTACATTAAAACTATTCCATGATACAAAAGAAGATAAGTTATAACATTGAATAACAACTCATGTATAAGAGAGCATAGTTCTGAAACTTCAAGCAAATTAACAGAGATTTCGAATAGACATTTCCTTAAAGAAGCCAGATGCATAATACTGCATGGTCTTAACTGAAGAGCGTACCTGAATGAAGTTAATGAAGATGTTCAAAATGGCCATTGATCTCTCCGACTTACTATATGAAGCATTCCCAACAGTAACCAAGTTTGATGATCTACTATTCACAAGAGTGTCAGGTGACTTGTTATAAATGGTAAAAACAGTCACAAAGGCAATGCCATCTGCAATGCTAGAGGCATGAGAAGGGTTTGAAAAATAGGTCTTGTTGAGAGCTTTAACTCCTGGAACAAATTGAAACATCAAAAACACAGACTATTACAGCAACCAATTTAAGAGCTGGGAGCTAAGTTTTTGGGCCCTTTTATCAAATTAATGTGGTATCAGCAAGGAATTAGCAAGAACCTTGGCACTGCAAACGGTTGGGTAAGCCTTCTCCAGCAGCAGGTCCAAGAAACAGATGATCAAATTTCTTGCCATTTTTCTTGGGGACATCTCCTAATGCTAAATTCTGATCATCAAATTTCGCGGTATTTTTCTCGAGGGCATCTCCTACTGTCTGGTTCTGGAGCAATTCCAGAACTGAAAACATGCAAAAACAATCATTCTAAAGCTTTCAATAATAAACAAGAAAGACATCACAAAGGTCGATAACTGAATAGATTAGTGCAAAGAGGAACAATCACCAGAGAACAAATGAGGAAGGATGAAAATAAGCGGCAGGAAGAAGAGGAAACGACGCCATCCAGCACATGCTTTCATGCCTAACCAATCTTTCAACGACAGGTACTTTCTTTCAATTTATTACGATCGAAGGGGAAATTTTTTCAATGGCACCATTAAATTAGACTAAAAACGGATGCTGCAACAGAAATATTATGGATTACGAATTTAAAAATATGAGAAGCTACAGCTTTGCATAAATGAGTTATTTCCAAGCTAAATTTACAACCTCATTACCAAAACCATTCGTGAATCCGGCATTAAGACAATTCATAATAAAAGTTATTATGATATTGAAAGAAATCATATGGATTTCAGATCAGGTTCAAGTCAGTTCCAGCAAAAGATTCACAACAAGTAACAATGGTAAAACCCTGAGAACCCAATTCAAAGAAGAATAAGAAGACGTCATGCTACGTATAGAAAGTAAAAAATGAAAATTCTGAAGCAAGAAAAACCCAAAAAGGAGAAGCAGTTGAAGATAAAAACAAGTAGTACAGAGAGGAAGTAGAAGAAGAAATTGAATAGCTTTACAAAACCTGAACTTTACCAGTTGGTTTTAAATTTTGGGTGAGTCGACAGCAAAGATCTCAATTCTCTTTCAGGAGTTCACTGTTCATCCAAAATCTGTTTTCTGTTTTGGGTTCGCCGCTTTTACGTTTCTTTCCGGTATATTCCGTTTTTCTCTGTCATTTTTCTTTTTCCATTTTTTTTATTAGGATTTTTATGCTAATGAGTTGGGACCTCAAACTTAAATGGGTCTACTCATAAAGCTAAGATAACTTTTGCATTTCAGTTTCGGCTGGAGATGATAATGGGCATATGTAATTGCCAAGTATCCTCGAATAATTGACCAGATTATATAAATATTTAGATTTGAATTAAATTGGAATTATCTAATTATATAAAGTCTCTTATATTTAATTTGAGATAAATTCCAATTGAAAATTACAGAAAGGAAAAGTATCTTATATTTAAATTTGAGATAAATTCAAAGTAAAAATTTATACTAGATTACATGAAATAAAAGTATCTTATTTTGAAATTTATATTTAAATTTGAGACGAATTCGGGAAAAAAAAATTTACTATAAGCATTGAGGCATGATTTGTTTGCTACAGGCCGAGAAATTAGCTGCCTAAACACAATATCGTGAGATCGATGTACTTACACAGCTTGAACAGTTCAGGCAAATGGATGCCAAATATATAAATCAAATTAAGTTGCGAGTTACATGATGAAAAATCTCGACCAATAAATTTTACCCAGTTCCTGAATATGTCATCGGTTGGTAAAGGTAGGATCGATTTAGCTCTGTAATAATGTGGGCAAGCTAAAGTGTAAATGAAGAAGATCAAAGAGAAATCATTCAATGATCATCACACAGATTAAAGGGAGTACAAAAAAATGATCATTTCTAATCCAATTTACAGTGAAAATGGTACAGGTCGTCTATCTGGCCATGATTCTATCTTCTCAAAGTACTTGGCAGGTACAACCCCGTCAAAACCTTCAGTCAAGATCACCTTGTTGTCTGAAATGTAAAGCTTCATTCCTTCTGCAGTCATCGATGGAAGAACAAGAGAAGTAAACATAAATTTGCTAAGCGAGAAAAGAATGGTAAATGTTCAGCTATGACTTGAAAGAAGAGTGAGAAAGGTATCATTTGTGGTTATTGCTTCAGTTAGTTTGCGCTGCAAACTGCCCGACACTTGAAAGAAGTAATGATTACCTTCCAGGGCTTTTCTGACATTAAGAAAGATCAAAACGTTAACATCTCGTCTCATACCTGAAGAGAACAAAAGTAGAGATCATCAGAAGCCATCGACAGCACTAAGTTCACCAAGAACTGGATCAGTCTATCACAAAAACTACCAAATAATGCTCAAAATTTGCTAGTAGCTACCATCACTTAGAAATCACATTACAAAATAGGAAACTTAATAATCCTTTAATAAGCTTTAGCATTAATCCTCAGATGAAATGTAGATAATGCATAATAGTCATAATACGACCCGATCAATGTGTCATTAATACCTAGCTGAGATATTCAAAACAACGGGTAAAAAGGAGAGTCACACATGTAGTTGCAAAGACCATATGTCAAAGTCCAGAATAATCCCATCTGATTGGTTCAAGAAAATCACAAAGAAAGGGAAAAAAGATGAAATGTCACTAAAATCATTGCGTGAAGAGATTTCCCATGATATCTCACCACTAATTACTTCACCATCCGTTGGTAAGCCACTTGAGAAATGGACATGCAATCTTTTCATGCGCTTTAAACCAGACTCCAAAATTGATTCCAAATTCCTCTTATAGGTTCCATGTACACATACTGTCACCTCAAGGAAAATAAAGAGAATCAAGCGAAATAAAAGCCATAAAACAAGAATATCAACCTGACACTGAGAGACATAATAATTGACATGGTATTCTTACGTTGCACTTCATCAGCTGAAAGGATTTGTTTTAATAAGCTTTCAGACTCAACTATCTGTCAATAGCACATAAGAGTCTTCTTTTAGAAAGTGCAGACAAACATTAATTTAGATGCTCAAACCAACAGCTAACCAAAAATTAAAGGGAAAATTCTGACAGAGCACAAAGGAATTGGGTTTTTAAAGGATTCATCACCGTTACTGTATGGCCCTGGTTTGCACGTATCAAAAGCTCCCCATTTTCCTCTAGAAGGCTAAATCGTTGCTTATTGTCCTTGCTAACAGCCTAGAATCAAGAAATAAACAACCAAAAAAAAAAAAGAATTATCATTAGTATATCAATTTAAAAAGTTTCTTTTTCTGTTTTTTCTTTTCTGGGGGCAATATAAACATTTTCCTTTTAGTGATACTGTTTTCCACTAATATTTTGGAGACTAAGAATGTAAATTCCTGGTGGCATCTTAGAAGATTTCTTTATGAAACTAAGAGTACCTAAAGAAGCTATTTTCAGTACAAAATTTTCATGCTGCAAGAACAGAAATGGGAAAGTTTCAATCACTCTCCAGCATTAACTTTCACAACATACTGAGACTTGAAAACAGAAAACAGTGAATGCAACAATCAATGGAGACGAGAATTACTTCACAGAACTTACCTCCTTGATGTCATCGACTGTGTGAGACCTTAATGGAATATTGGCAAATGTTTTCAAATTCAGTTTCAGTAAATCTTGAACTTTGACATAACCATCACTCCGCATATTCAAATTTAGTTCAGTAGCCCTATGTCGCAGAATTCGTGTCCTAAAGATATTAAAATCATTTGAGTTGAATACGCACCAGTGATAAGCAAAAGAAATGGTGAAAAAAAAAATGAGAAACTGTTAATCTGAAATGTTGCTTACAGGAGTCTACCAAGTGCATCAATTTTGTCGTCGCCGCCGCTACCACCGCCACGGCCTCTGGATCCTCCTCGATCATATTTCATCTCTTTACCTCTTCCTCTACGTCCGCTGCCAAAGCCCAAAAAGATGAACAACATCGCTACAACACAATTAAATCGATTTTAGCTACGAATTTGCGCCCAAATTTTTAAAATACCTTCGATTGGAATGAGCAAAAGAAGAGAAAGACGACGACGTAGTGGTATTAAGGTTAGTGTTCTCCATGAAAGGAAGGGCACGAAACCTGGGGAGCTGAGAGGGGACAGGTGGAAGACGACCACCACAATAGCGCAAAATTCGAACACCGCCGTTGGTCAGGCTAGCCCACATGCGGGTGGATTGATGCCACGGGAACTTGCTTTAGACGAAGATGATGATTGTGGCGGCAGGTGACGATGATACGGGGAGCTCGCGGGGCAGAATGAGCAATTGTGAAAGTACGGTCTTTACGCTACACGTGGCCCTTCGCAAAATCCTTTGGTAATGTTTGGTTATAAGGATTTCGAAATCAATGCGACAATAATTTGTCATGTTCATATTTAATTCTCATGCATAAATACTCCATTACCATAGTTAGGTGACCAAAAATATAAAACTCTTAGTCGTCAAAACCTATTTAAATTAAATTATTTATGAAATTACATATTGGAATTATAATAAAACAAATTGAAAACAATGTATAATTAAAAAAGGGTTTACATCACATTAATATTCATAGTTTTCACAAAAACTTTTCAAAGGGGTTATTATCGATTGATTCACACCAAAAACCATTAGTGATCAATTTACAACCTCATTAACAAAAACCATTCGCGAATCCGGTCAGTTCATAATAAAAGAATTCCGTTTAAAGCTATGCGATTAAGAAGGGATATTGAGTGAAGCCCGATTTGACAAATTCTAAACCAAAAAGATGCAAGAGAAACAAAACCAAGTAACAACCACTAAAATATAAGATTCAAAACACCAAAACATTTCAAATGGAAAAATAAAATTGAAAATTATTCTGATACACTAATCTCCCCTCCTAAGTATCTCAATTTCAAATCATAAGTGAACAAGTTCTTCAAAAGCATTAATAGTATGTAAGCGCAAAAGGTCCTGCATATCCAGGGGAATGTCAAAGTGAAACGCGCAGGAAGCTCCTCCAAAATGTGCCTTCTCTAAGCCACAAGAGTGCTGGCGGTGGTAGACTCACTGCATAAAGAAAGTATGTATGTTATGATTTGCAAGTTACGAGTTATGACCAATACTGAAATAAGATTAGAGGCAACAAACACCATTGCATTTGCACGTTATCAAGAACATCAAAGGGCAGCAGGGACACAAATACTCACTATTTCCACACAGGTGGCAGCTTCTTTGTCTTCTTGTAATAGCGGGCAAGGCGGTGGATCCTGCTCTCAACCAAGATCAACCTAAACTTTGAATCCTTGTCTTTCCGGTTCCTCTCAAGATGCTTTCTGATGGCAACGGCTTTCTTAATCAGGTGGTACAGATCCTCGGGAATTTCAGGAGCAAGACCTGACAAAAACAAAAGGATGAGTTGAATGTTTATCTTCAAGTCTGAAGAACAATGCAACAAAGGACAATGTCAATGAAGATGTACCATGGGCTTTCAGTATCCGCAAAATCTTGCTGCCTGTAACGCTCTTCACCTGAGCAATCCCATGAGAATCTCGGAGAATGACACCAATTTGAGATGGGGTCAAACCCTTCTTTGCAAACTTGCAAATGTTCTCCTCAACCTAAAAGATGAATTTAAGATTAATGAATATCGCCAAAAAAGAGCACAAACTTTTTATAAAGAGGGTGTAAACTACAGAATTGGGTGTATTTCAACTCCACATTGCTGGTAAGTAAAACAATAAAAAGTAGCCCTTAGAACATCAATGGCAAAACATAAGAAATAGTAAGTGGAAAATTAATTAACCAATATTAATACCGCATCCATTGAGCACTAAAATTTCTGGCTACACTTGTGGCATAGATAAACCAGAATAATATCTTCTAGGAGAAACCGAAGACTGAAACCACTACAAGGTTTATGTCACTAAAAACAAAAGATGGGTAATCCACCAAACTACCAACAAGAAAGAATCAATGGCCATTAGAATTCAACATTCCAGAAATACATATACTGAAACATAACTAATGCACCATCAAACTTAACCATTGAAAAGTTGCTCCCACGGCACAAGATTACTCTCAAGCCATCTTTATGATGCTACTAAGAGACCAGTTTAAAATGTTAGCTTTACAAGACATTGAAGATTAACTTTAGACTTTAAGCGAAGCGTTGCCATTGTATTGTAATCAATGTGGATAACGACTATTCCCTGTACAAAATGAAATTTCCATTGATCAAACATTTAGTTCTTCTCTGCCACTACATTATCTAATCAAATAGGTCTTTAGGATTCAATTTACATAACAGATTAAACGAATAACTTCACTAAAAATAAATAAACATAATTTGGCTCATAAATGTAAAATAGAAAAAAGAAACAAAATTTCCTTCAACATTGAAAACAAAAAAAAGATCCTATCATTGATTTTCTAACTAACGCAAACAAAAATTACAAGCAAAACTAAAATAAGTGACTCACATCTTGTGAAGAGATCTTCAACCAACTAGGTGGAGTTCTCTTGTAGGGCAAAGCAGATGCAGAGATACCCTTACTACACAGAAAGTCAAATCAATCATAAAGCAGTTTGAATAGATTTCACCCAGATAATCATAGAATTGTTTTCAGACGATGATGAATCGAGTGTTAAGAACAAACCCTCGGCTGTGCATACGACCCATGGTGGTAGAGTTTCTGAGCTCGGCTGCTTCTCTAAATCACTCCTGCTTCTGTCTTGCCCCTGAGCGCAAAGAAACCCTAGAATCAAAATGGTGGCTCGGGCTAGGGTTTTTATTATTCAGGTCCTTTGCTAAGATTTATTGGGCCTTTTCCCCCTTTAGAGGTAAAATGGGGCCGGGCCCCATTAAGTTATTGTCTTTGTAGCCCGAAAACGTTTCATTGGAAAAATGGGCCAAGAAATTTTTTTCTCCAAAGAGTTATGGGCTGTAATATAAAGAGAGAAGGCACATATTCCTTTTGGAGGTTAAAATAGGTCAAATTTTAATTAATAAGTAAATTATATTAAGTAAAAGTTAATATTTGAAAATAAATAATTGATAGATAGCTGAAAGTCCATGTTTATAAACTTAATATTCATTTCATCTTTTATTAATATAAAATTTATGATATTTTACCTCATCCAATTATGCAACTCTTTTATTACATTAGCTTTCGACTCATAGAAGAGAGAGACTCTTATATTAATTTGAATCTATATCGTTCTTAATATCTCTTATAAGAGCTCGACATTAATGAAGATTCAAGTGTACTTTGACACTATTTGTTACGAGCTTATATTTTTAATTTAAAATATATATTTGATAAGTCTCATATTTATATGTCTAAGAGCCATCCCATTCCTTATGTTAGTGTGCTTGTATATTATTTTTAATTATAAAATATTATTATTAAACTTAAAAAAATAAAATTATTTTTTAAAAAATTAATATTTTAATTTATTTATTAACAAAATGTAATAAATGATTTACAGATAATATATAGAGTATAATATTAATAATGTATCAAATATAAATTATAATTATTGTATCCAAAGTCCTAATTATGAACCAATAAAAGAAAAAATATATAGTAGTATTGTCTTTGTCAAAGGATTAATGTTGGAGGCGTAGAAAGTCCAACTTAAATAATAGAACCATAATAGGCCTTCTCCATTTCCCAACGAAACAAAGGAACCTTTCCATTAGCATTGGTAAATTCGGTTGGGCCTTAATCCTGTCACGCAGTTGACAGTGTAGTTGCCCAATTGCCCTTGGACAGTGGATGTTTGCTCACATGATCGGAAGAGGGAATATAAATATAAAAAAAATAAAATGGGAAAAATAAAAAGAGGGTCGTCCTGTCTCCCAAAAGGGCTTGGGAAAGTGCAATAATGGAGAGGAAAAATTCCTTTACAGCGTTTTACTTACCTTTTTCTTTTTCTAAGGTACCTTTACAACGTTACCATGACTTCCAGATCCTTCTTGTTTATATTAATGCCATGAAAGAGTTTTGCCAAGTTGGCTTGAATTCAAAATAATTTATTCCCATCTGTTTGAAGTTGCATAATTTGCTTAATTTAAACACGAAATGACTTGATATCGAGAATAATCTAAACTCAAAATAAGTTGAATAAAAGAAAATTAAAATAGAATTATTTGAATTAAAATAACTGGAATTTGAATTATTTTAAAATAATATCAATCTGAAAATTATTCGATAAAAAATTATTGAAATTTTTTTTTAGCAGTTACCCAACCTACCATGGAAATTGGAAATATCTTTTTTCCCAACT
The DNA here is from genome assembly GCF_002168275.2 of Theobroma umbraticum. Taxonomy (NCBI): domain Eukaryota; kingdom Viridiplantae; phylum Streptophyta; class Magnoliopsida; order Malvales; family Malvaceae; genus Theobroma; species Theobroma umbraticum. Next base: position 1,561,331 of record NW_018397258.1, read on the forward strand.
CACCATTTGGGATAGAGTTCAGTATAATTATGGAGAGAAAAAGGAGAAAATCTAGATTTGTGTGACCCTAAAAGATAATGATTTAGTAGACAAAAAGATAGTTAACGTGGGGTTGGAAAAGCTACAGACTTGACTTGCGATTCCCTGTTGGTTCATGCCTAAACAGTGAGGATTTGGTGTGCCAAAGGCATCAAAAGAGCAGATTGTTGGACGTGTAATTACAAATAAAGACGAGCCATGTCTTGTCTAACATTGTTTGCTTCAACCTAGGTCGTTGGTGCATTGTTCGAAAATTACAAGTTCTTTAAGGTTCAACTTGTCTCCTTCCCATGTCACGTTACTACTGCTTGTCCGAAGAGAATCAAAGCCACTCAGACCTGAAACAGTGTTCGATTGTGGCAATTTTTCGTTTCCCCTTGTTATCCCCAGCATTTCAAAATTTGGGCAGGAAGTATAAAAGCTGAAAAGCTGGAGTACACAGGAGCAAATGAAATGAGCAGTCCAGCAAGGATTGAGACTGTTGCTGAGTTTCTTCAGACAAAAGGCTGCATAGATTGGTATGCTCCATCATCTGATGCGTAGATTTTAAATGATGGGAATGGCAAATGGAGAAGGAAAGGGAAATGAAAGGCTATGATTTTCGACACAGCTGACCATCCATTTCTCAAATCCAATCATGAATGGCGAATCCCACATCCTTTTTTGAGAAGGTGGAATGATGGCAGCATAAGTACACTAAAATACAAGTAACTAAAGCATAAATGAAGGAAAAACAAGACCTGGAATTTGAATACCACCAAAAAAAGTTTGAATTTCAATTGGTTTTAAATTAAAAAAAAAAAAGAAAAAGAAGAAGCAAGGAATGAAATTTTGGCCTTACTTAACAGTGAGGTGAGCAAGAGGTCATGGTGGTCACCCCCACACCAGAGAGAACTGACACAATGTGGGGAGGGAAAGGCCCCCACAAAATCCGTCCGATTTGATTTTTTGCTCAGACTGGTTTCTAAGTAATGGAGTTTCACAGTTTCACTGGCTCGGAGGAGGGAGACCAGGTCCTCAAGTAGTGTGGGACAACGAAGCATTAATTTTGAAAGTTCACATGAAACCTGAACTATGAGTAATTCAACACCAATCTCCCATTTACGTAGCTAAAAGAGAAACGGAAGAATGTCTTGGCTCACGGGTTTACCCTGTCATGGTCGATTTCATCCACAGAGAAGGCAGAGTAACCCTTTGGGCTAAGCAGTAAATTAAGCCATAGGGGTACCTAGTAAGTAAGTGGGTGGTAGGGAAATTATATCTAGTCATCTAGCTGTCATGGATGGGCCGCCAGCTTCAGCTTTTCCAAAGAATCCCAGTCCATCCTTACTCCTTTTTTCCCTCATTAGGCAGAGAAAGAAAAGCAGGATGGTGATCATTTTTCTAGACAGCAATATTCAAGGGAAGGGATGGTGTTCTCTTGAAAATGACCATCTCCTAACTTAAACAAATCTCTTCCAGTGAGAAAGATTTTCATCTCTGTTAACAGCTAAGTATTATCATTTTTATTTGCTATTTAAGCTACCATTAATTGATCTCTCCTACTTTGTGGACTCTTCATGCGAAGACTAGTACTCCCTTACTCAGCCTTGCCGGTGGCCCCCCAAGGTTCCAATGCTTCACTCAAATCCATTCTCAACATCTGGAAAATTATTGTCCTTTGTTTTTGTTTTCCCCTTTGCTTAAACAAATAGTCAGCACAAAATCCTAAAACCACTGATTGCTAAATTATGGACTACAATGCATGTGGTCCTCACCTATGATATTTACAAATGTTTAGCTTGGCTCTACCCTCCAAGCTACGTGAATGTTTTAAACAAAAAATGAAAGAAAAAAAAAGAAATATTTTTTGAATGTTTCAAGATTAATTTTTTTAATTTTTAAATATCAAATACTCATTTATATATATTAATTATAATTTTTTTTACATTTTATATTTTTATATTAAAAAGTATTGAGCATTTTTATTATAAAATTTTTTAAAATTTAATATAAAATATATTAAGTAAAAAATTTATCTTAAATTTTGTGAAAATAATAAAAAATATTTTAAAACGGAAAGAATAAGTGTTTTAATCTTTTTCTCATCATGTTTCTATTAAGAATTTATATTTGATGTTTTGTCAATTTATAAATTTTATATCCTATTCATGAATCAAATTCTGTTACTTTATTAATAAATCAATTTAAATATTTATTTTTAAAAATTTTTTGGATTTTTACTTTACATATTAATGAGATGTAATTTTATGACAGAGTACAAATATTATTATATTGGGAGAACATTAATTATAAATCCATTTGAAAATTTACCAATTACTGTGCTCTATTTCTTGAGTTGTTTTGCAGCGTGGAACCCATGTCAATACCAGCGCAGGCCCACAGTCACCCATGCATAAGCAATTTTCAAAATGATGAAATTATTGACACTTTTTTTTGTATTTTCTTTTTTTTTGGAGTAAAAAAAATTAAGATGAAAAATAATAATAATAATAATTCACTGAATCACACTGTTAAGTGTTGACTGACGTGGGGCCCCATGGTTTTCAAATCCTTACCTAACGAAGCAGCAGCCCATTAAAAATAAAATTACAGCTTTACCCCAAAAGAATAAATAAAAAAAGTTAAAAGGAAGTGAAACCGATGAAAAGGAAACGATTTTTTGTACTTAAGCTCCCTGCGGTTATTACTTGTTGTAGTATGGCTTTTTGTTTTGTTTATCTCCATTTCTCTGCACTGCCGCTAAGCTCAAACTCAAGCAACTTACCTTAAGGCTTAAACAGATTCGAATCTCACTTGACCTTGTTTTTCCCACTCTCTCCCCTCCCATTTTCCTCCTCTTTCCTTCCAACCAATCATGTTCATGCCCCTGTTCCTTCTCTTCCTGCTTTCTCTCCTCCCGTTCTCTCTCGCTGCACCAACTGAACGTGAGCTTCTCCTCCAAATCAAGGCCTCGTTGGACCCACAAAACCGGTTCTTGTCCTCGTGGACTCCTTACTCCGACCCGTGTAGCAGCGGGTCATTTGATGGGGTGGCATGCAACGAGGAAGGCCACGTGGCTAACATTTCGCTGCAAGGAAAGGGTCTCTCCGGGCAGATACCGGCCGCTCTGGGTGGTCTCAAGAGCTTGACCGGCTTGTACCTGCATTTCAATGCGTTGAGTGGGGGGATACCGAAGGAGATTGCGACTCTCAGTCAACTTAGCGATTTGTATCTCAATGTGAATAACTTGTCTGGAGAGATTACTTCCCAGATTGGCAACATGGCTAATCTTCAAGGTATCATTCTTATGTTTTGGAGGGAGAAACAGATAAAATGGTTTGATTTTGTTGACGGTTTTCTTTTCTTCAAGTGTGTGTGGTTGTTTTTGAATTTTCGCCGGCGGCTTATTAATTAAGTTGGCATTTAATTGCATTGGTTTGTGTACTTATGTATCATAAAAAAGTTTCAGTCTTGTCTGATGCATTTAAATCGTGATTTATTTCATGTGGTTTTCTTCATTAACTTGGTCGATATTGTTTATTTGTTTAGCCTACAAAGTTACATTTCTAAAGTAGTCATCTTTGATTGATCCTTTTACTCTTCTTTATGTGATTCAAAAGTAAAGTAAACATCTTTAGATCTGTTTGCTGATGCAGCAATCAGTTGCTTGTAGTTCCATATAGAAAGAAAGGATTTTTGTAGAAAAATTTCAAGGTCTCTGTGCTTTTCTTGTCTGATATGAAATAAATCCATTGATATAAACTAACTATGAATCACTTTGGATCTTTTGGTTGCAGTTCTTCAACTGTGTTACAATAAGTTGACTGGGGGTATTCCAACGCAGTTAGGTTCTCTAAAGAAGCTTAATGTCCTTGCTTTGCAATATAATCGACTAACCGGTGCAATCCCTGCAAGTTTGGGGGATTTAGAGATGTTAACAAGGCTGGACTTGAGCTTTAATAGCCTTTTTGGTTCTGTTCCGGTGAAGTTAGCCAATGTTCCCATGCTAAAAGTGTTAGACATCCGCAACAATACCCTGTCCGGCAATGTACCGCCAGGTGATATAGTCTCTACTCTCTCTGTTTGAACTCATCCTTCAAATTTTTGTCTTGTCTTAATGCTTTGTAATTATGATGAAAAGAAGTCTTAAGTTTTCTAACTTGTCTTTTCAATGCCTCTGTGGATGGAATGCAGTTCTGAAGAGACTGAACTCCGGGTTCCAGTATGAAAACAATCTTGGCCTCTGTGGTGTTGGGTTTTCTGACCTCAAAGATTGTGCAGATTCGGGCAAAATATATAGAGACAGACCTGAACCGTTCAAGCCCAGTGGTCTTAACAGAACGGATATGCCAGAGTCCGCCGATTTACAACCTGTAGATTGTAGCAAAACTAACTGTTCAAGGTCATCCAAAAGTCCAACAATAGGTGTAATCTCTGGCATGGTTGGAGTTGTTCTTGTGTTTACAGTTGCAGCAGTTTTCACATTTGCATGGTACCGCCGAAGAAAACAGAAAATTGGGAGTGCTTTTGATACTTCAGATGGTCGGCTCAGCACTGACCAGGCCAAGGAGGTTTACAGGAGGAGTGCCTCGCCCCTAATTAGTTTAGAGTATGCTAGTGGGTGGGACCCTTTAGACAAAGGTCGGAGTGGGAATGGGTTTTCTCAGGAGGTTTTTGAGAGCTTTATGTTCAATTTAGAAGAAGTAGAGCGTGCAACTCAGTGCTTCTCAGAAGTTAATTTGTTGGGGAAGAGTAATTTCTCAGCCATCTATAAAGGGTTCCTAAGAGATGGGTCTGTTGTTGTAGTAAAATGCATTGCCAAGACAAGCTGCAAGTCTGACGAATCTGAGTTTCTGCATGGCCTTAAGATATTGACCTCATTGAAACATGAAAATCTTGTAAGATTGAGAGGTTTTTGCTGTTCAAAGGGCAGGGGGGAGTGTTTTCTCATCTATGATTTTGTCCACAATGGAAATCTGTTGCAGCATCTTGATGTAAAGCCAGGCAGCGGGAAAGTTCTTGAATGGTCCACCAGAGTTTCAATCATATATGGTATTGCCAAAGGTCAGTTATCTTCTTCCTGATTGAGATTGTACAAATATTTTATGCTCAGACATTTTGATCTATAATACGGTATAAACATTAACCTATCATCTTTTATTAATTATGGAAATTTTTAATGTAATTGTCGAATAACTGGAAATGGGTAAAAAATAATTCAATTAATAGAATTTAATATGGTTGGGATAATGTAATCTTTTCTGAGGAAGATTTGGAAATCATATAGAGGAGTTTATTGAAACAATTACAGGATTTTCGACTTGTTCCTCTCTGACAATTTTATGCATACTGGGATGTGATGTTCATAACTAGGTATCGGGTATTTACATGGAAGCAAAGGAAGCAAACCTGCTCTTGTTCACCAGAATATATCTGCAGAGAAAGTGCTTATAGACAACCGATCCAATCCCTTGCTCTCAGATTCTGGCCTGCACAAACTCCTTGCAGACGACATTGTCTTCTCCACTCTCAAAGCTAGTGCTGCAATGGGATACCTTGCTCCTGAGTACACTACTACTGGCCGTTTCACTGAAAAGAGTGATGTCTATGCATTTGGTATGATTTTGTTTCAGATATTAAGTGGAAAACGGAAAATCACTCAACTGGTCCGCCATGCTGCAGAGTCTTGCAAAGTTGAAGATTTTATTGACATGAATCTTGAGGGGAAGTACTCAGATTCTGAGGCCACTAAACTTGGTAGAATTGCTCTGCTTTGCACCCACGAATCTCCTAACCAAAGGCCATCCATGGACAATGTGATACAAGAATTGAGTGGATTAGAGCAGTTCTTGAAGTAATTCGAGCTATCGCCTCAAATTTTCAAGTGGCCTGAGGCAGGATGCGGCTATTACTAACCTCTGGTTGATGTCATAACCGAAGCACTCCTTTTACTGATCTTATCTAACTGCAGTGTCCTTTCCTTGAGGACTTGAACTATATGTGAATGTTAAGTATGTATCATTACGTTGTAATTCAACGTGAGAGAACCAAAAGTTAGGGGAACCTGCCTTCCGATTTGTATCAATTTAATTTCAAGTTATGAAACAAGGCTGTTTCCTATGTTCAATTGTTCCAGTCCCTCCAGATGAGTAATCATAGTTTCTTCTATTATTTACTTCATTAGCTAGGTGAGAAAAGACAAATAAATTTTGGAGATAATTAAGGGAAATGCAATGATTCCAGTGAAAGATGTTGGATCTTTGAGAAACCATGGAAAGCGCAAATTTTGAATCTGGGCAGCTGCATATTTACCTTTCGAACCTCTATGCACTGACATGTGATAAGACATTTCCGTGAGGTGCTTTCTCTTTATTTAATGAAAAGACAGTTGATGCACACAGAGTTGGCAAGGAAAATGGAGAATCTCTTCCTTTTTCTTCCTTCCAGGACAGAATCATGTTGCATCTCCGAACACGTGAAATCCTGGAACAGGACCCAGTCACCCAAAAAGAAAGTAAAGGAAGAATTCTTGTGGGAAATGTTGCAGCACCAGAATGGCCAGCTAGCTTTAGCTAATGGACAAATAATGACTGGAAAGAAAGAGATCAAAGCAACCCCACCCCTGAAATCATAGCAATGCTGTCTCTGCATTTTAACATTTTAACTTCTGTTACAGTACTAGTTGTTATAGCTATGCTGGCGGGCTAGAGTGATTAGCATAATCAATTAAAATTATTACGAACTTCGATGGATTTATGCAAAGGGACAAAATGATTCTTACGAGGACTTGCCTTTGCTCATTTTCCTTTGGATACCTGTCAACATTTTTCGTCTTTTTCATCCTTTTACTACTAACCCAAGAACAACTGGTGCTTATCTCTGGCTCATCCTGGAAATATAGCAAATGCCGCTATCTGGTTAAGCGAGTTCAGACAAGTCAAGGTTGTTCTTTAACTCTCCAAGCAGGGAAAAAACTCATGGGTTTTCACCAACTGTCTCAAGGAGCCTGAATATTCTCTCCAATCTTCTTCCTCTCGAAGAAGAATTAGAATTTAGACAGAAAGGAAAAAGCTGATGGAAGTACAGTCAATAGGTCAGACATTAAGAGTTCGAACAATGGGGTAGACAAAAGAAGGAAAAATCACTAATATGATATTGGAAAAAGGATTAATTTCCATAATTACTTACATTTGACTTACATTAATTGAACAGAATACAGTTGGTGTCCAAAATGTTTTAAATAAGGCAGCTCGTGAAGCTGGTAAAACTAGGTGTTCTCCTTGCTACTACACCTACACGAAGCAAGCTCTTTGTTATCTACAATTGATTTGTAGGCGTTCAGCGGTTCCAACCTAACCAAGACGTCCACAAGGTGTGACCTCTGAATTGGATGTTGAGAAACTATCCAACAAAGAATAGATCTCCATAACTTGGGGATGGGACTTATCTTGCACAAAGAACTCATGAACAATTCCCTCTAGTTCAATCCAACTACAACCGGGAATTTTCTTTAGGTTTCTCTCTTTCATCCTCATCCTAACCTTACTGACAGCATTCCACATACCGAGACCAGCATACATGTTGGATAGAAGTATATAAGCACTTGAATTACAAGAGTCCAGTGTAATTAAATGCTCAGCCACTGGTTCTCCAACATCAATGTTTTCATGATTTTTGCAAGCACTAAGCAAAGACCTCCAAATCACATCATTGGCTTCAATAGGCATTTCCTCTATAAATTTTCTTGCTTCTGCTATCTGCCCTGCCCGGCCAAGGATGTCAACGATGCATCCATAATGTTTCAGTTTTGGCACCATTTTGTGAACTCTTCTCATGATGTCAAAACAAATCAGACCTTCCTTCACCAAGCCGGCATGCCCACAAGCATTCAGCACCCCAATATATGTGATATCGTCAGGTTCTACAGAAAGCCTTTGCATCTCTATGAGCAAACTGAAAGCCAATTCACCCAAGCCATGAATGGCTAGCCCACCAATCATAGCATTCCAATGGTCAACACTTTTATCTTCTATACTCTCAAAAACCAACATACCATTCTTGACACTGCCACATTTTGAATACATGTCAATAAGAGCAACGCCAAGTCTTCCGCTCAAAGAAAACTTGTTCTCCTCTATATACTGATGTATTGCCAACCCTTTCTCAATGCGCCCTAATTGTGCAATCGCTGAAAGAACAATCAACAATGTGGCATTATCAGGTTGCAAATTGCGATCCCTTTGCACATGATAAAATATTTCTAAAGCCTCTGAACAATATCCATTTTGGACATAACCAGCCATCATGGCATTACACACAACAACATCTCTTTCCGACATTTCATTAAACAAACGCCTAGCTAGATCAATCTTACCTACTTTAGCATATCCATTGATCATATTAGCCCAGCTGACGACATCCCTTTTCGGCATCTTAACAAACAAAGACTGTGCATCTTCCATATTCCCACACTTTACAAACCCATTAATCATCGAGTTCCACGAAATCAAGTCCCTATCAGGCATTTCCTCAAACAATTTCAAAGCCAAACCCATCCCATTTTCCAATTGCGCATAACCACTAATCATAGAATTCCAAGTTATCAAATTCTTATCCTCCATTGGCATAAATTCAAATAACTCTCTTGCCAGATGAATCATCCCCGTTTTAATATACCCATCAATCATCGAATTATACGAAACAGAGTCCCGCCTACACATTCTATCAAACAACTGGCGCGCATATCCAACAAATCCACAGCGTAAATACAAAGAAATCAAACAATTTTGTAAAAATAAATCAGACTCAAAATTCAGCTTTCTCAACAAGCCATGAACCTGCATTCCTTCCTTCATTAAGCCCAACCGAGAACACGCTTTAAGTACCAAAGACAACGAGAACGTATCAAAATGAACCCCATTTTCAAGCATCAAACAGAGCATAACAAACGCTTGTTTCGCGTCTCGCCCATGCGAATACGATTTTATGGCTGCGTTCCAAAGAAAAGGGTCCATTTCTTGTTCAGGGAATCGGAAAGCATGGTGCGTGAAGAAGACATGGCGGGAAAATTCGACAAGGGGAGAGAACGGTGAAGAAGAGAAAGCGAGTACGATTTTGGTGGTGAGGGCGAGACTTCTGATGAAACCAGTTGTTATTAAACGCGCATGGATTTGGTTTACGTCGTTCCAAGTCTTGCATTTCCGGAGCAGAACGAGAGTTGGCAGCGCTGAGGTCCAAGGCTGGCTTAGATTGGCACAGAGAAGCATTAACTCTGGTTTCTGGGTTTTAGTTTCAGATGTGGATTCTTCCAATCTCTTGTCAGATATTTCCCGTGTTTCAGATTTCATCACGTGAACGGTTTTCAACGACCATAACCCGAACCGGTTAGACATCAAACCACGTCGTTAACAAAAAGATGTTCAGATAGGCCCAGTTAAAGCCCTTAAGAGGTAACACAAAAGCCCATAAGCCAATATAAAAGCCCACATCAACTTTTATTCGGATTTGGGCCCAAGCCTGATTTAACTAAAATCTTACTAATTATTTTATTTACATTAATTTTAATTAAAAATCATTATTTAAAGCTTGTTAGGTGAAGCAAAATATTTTGCTGATACAAGCTTGAGTATTTTATAGCTAGATAACATTTCAAATTATAAAAAAAAATATTTCTCCATTCAAAGTGAGTTTACCTTGATTCTAAATTTCATGTTATTTTTGACTCATTTGATCGTTGAAACTATATTAGGTAAAAGTCTGATTGTGTTTGTGCGTGACAGCTTATATTTTTATACAAATATGTTTGTTTTTTAGAATTGAGGGAAGGGGATTCAAACTCTTCTCTTGAAATAGAGAAATGATATATTAATCAATTAGTCAAATACTCAGATATTTGATTACAAAATATTAAAAATATTTTATTCTCACTTAGTGTTCTGTTTGATATTTCTTTTATAATTTTACATCATGTGCTATTCTTATGTTATCAACCAAAAACTTTTATCTTTAAATCTTAAATCCCTTTAAAACCTAATATTAAAAGCAAATAACTTAACAGAAAAAATGATATTAATATAAAACTTCACTAGAAATTAAGATAAAAATTTCGAACAAAACACTAAATAGGATATATAAATGATTTTTGTTTGCAGAAAGTATAAGAAACAATATACAAATTTAATTAAAGAAATATTAACAAATTAAGTTACATTTCGATTATTAGTTTATATATATTGTAAAAAATAATATACAGATTTAATTAAAGATATGCAACCCTTAGTAGGTTGCATTTTTTAAATGGTGGACACAGCTTATCTATAACTAGTTGAAACTGATAAGATCAAGCCAAAATTTTAATCAATTGCTTGGCTTATCAGTTGAGATTGAAACACAAACGATAATCAACTAATAAATGATGAATTAACTACTCAGAAGCTGACAAGCTGTTGCATTCACCAACCTCATATGCTTGAAAGCTGAAAGAGATAAGTTGTCTGTCGCAGTATTGGACCCTTTCAACAAGGCAAATACAACGTTGTCTCTATTAATTATTTTTTAAATCTGTGAATCAGCAAATTAAGACAGCCCGAAATGTTCAAATGAAATCATTTTAACTTTTAAGTAATACGTCGATAATATTCCAAAGCAAAAATAGAAACCATTCAAATCACCATTAAATATTAATATTATATCCTATCGACGTTAAATATCGATTTTTACAAATTTATACACTCAGTTATTAATGTCTTTAGAAATACGTTGAGATTTGAAGTTTTTAATTTGTTAATGTTAACTGTGTTGGTCGATATTGTTAATATCAATCGTAAACTTATTAATCGTTTTATAGTGCAAGTAGACGGGACATTGACTTAGGGAAAGTCATAATCATGATGTGTACCATATGTATATCAATCTAATACTAGCAATTTGTTCCCAATGAAGGCTTTCAATAATTAGGCGTTTTCATCAAAAAGAGTAATTAATTCTAATTAAATAAGCTTGGGTCCCCTTTTTAATTAATTGAAAGCTTATATCATAGTCATCAATCAAATATCTCAAACAAAAAAGGGTTGAGATTGTTAGATTTTTCTTTATAATATATGGTGCATCTCATGCTATTCAATGTAAGGCTTTACAACGTTAAAAGGTGTGTGTAAGCATTATTTTATCAGTATTAGGCGGCGGGAGTGCTCGAAATTCTCACTTTTGGACTTTCAGCATCATTAAATATGTAACTAGAAATTTATTTTTCATAATGTTTATATTAAAAAATTGAATCTTTATATTATAATTTTGAAAAATTTTAATAAAATTTATCAAAATTAAAAAATTTGTCTTAATTTTTATAAAAATAAAAATTAAAAATTGAAAATGAAAAAAGAGAGTATGATGTTAAATAAATTTATATATATGTTATTAAATCGAGTTTTCGTTAAAAGAAAATTAAAAAACATGAATGATGTAAGTTAAGTGAATTTCTCAAAAGAATGGATAAGGATTAAGAGGCATAGATAGTCATAGATATATGTTAGTTGGTTGGCTTTAACTTGGCCGAAAATAGTTCAGTGGGTTGGCTGCATAGTCGTAGCACTACCTCATGTTTCACCATTTCATCAAAGCCCTTTTTCCAGTTCAATTATTAATCATTGACAAAGTTGAAGCTTTCCGTACACAAAGGAGGATCAGAGGAAGACTAGAAATCAGTTTTGAAGCTAGCTGTGAGCAATGATAGTCCAGGTTGCAAGTCATATGCGACAGTGCATACGCCAGGAGCATCAACTTGCAGCTGGATGGTTTGCTCAGCAACCGTAAACCCCAGCTCAGTTGGAGCCTGTAGACAAAAATTCATTGTCAGTGTTATCTAGTCCAAGTTGAAAATGTTGGTTCGCTAGCCATCTTTTTCTCGATAATTATTGATTAAAATCGAACTAAAGCACTTAAATACGTTCTGCCCAAACCGACAAACAGATGAAAATGGATGGAAATGAAATGAAATTTATAATTAAATGGCTTTTATTTCCCCACTTGTCTATCAACTTGGCTGTGTTTCGCATATAAACAATCCCGACAGAAGCGTGGACCGAGCTTTGTTGCAACTTGTCTGCTAACAAAAGCTATTAATTTGCATCCAAACTTTCAAAGTACGAGTTAATTAGTATTCATAACATAATTACAGAAGACTTAAAGTTTTATCCATATCTTAGTAAAGGCCAAGGACGACAAGATGAGAGACAGGGTGATAATGAGAGGAATAAGACAAATATCAGAGTTGACCAAATCAGATTATACGTACGATACCAAAACTGCCAGTACAAGCCCTTGGTTTGATGAATCGAAATTCATCTGCTTTTTCATAGGATGAAAAGATCAATTTCGTTTCTTTAAAAGTCTGACGTTTATGCTGTCAACTTCATAATCCTGCTGATGGAAAGTTCATTTTTTCTTTTGTTATATATAAAAAAGAAATTAGAGACGAATACTGAAATCCCGGATTCGTTTGTAAGTGATGCACAGTGCGACATATCATGGCGAAGCAAGACTGGCTAACCAACACGTTTTAAATTTCCAATTTGTGCAAGAAAATGTCAACGGCTTCAAAAAAAGGGCCGTCAGCAGCTTCCCTTGCTAGCATTTAAAAGCAAACCTCGCATCTAACTCTGACAACCATTCTCTCTCTCTCTCTCCCCCTCTCTCACAACTCACCGTAACCCAGCATCAGAAAAAACTTGTTAGAGGGACTGATCAGAGACTAGATAGAGAAAAGTGAAGTGAAACCCAGAAAGGAAGAGTGCCATGAAGCTGGTTTGGTCTGCAGATACGGCTTCAAAAGCTTATATAGACACTGTTAAATCAGTAAGCTTCCCTTCTCGTAACTTTGTTTAATTGCTATTTTGTTTTTTTTTCCTGATCTTCTAATAGCGATTGAGTTAACTGACTTGCAGTGTCAAAATTGCAAAGAATCAGGCGTGGCTGAGCTCCTATCTGCCATGGCCGCCGGCTGGAACTCAAAGCTGATTGTCGAGTCATGGTCATACGGTGGTCCCATAGCAACCAGCGTCGGCCTCGCCATAGCAGCCCATCACACTTGCGGCAGGCACGTGTGCATAGTCCCGGACGAATGGTCAAGGTCAGGCTACGTCAAGGCCATGCACGAAGCCGGGATTGCGTCGACGGTGGTCATCGTGGGAGAAGCAGAGGAAGTGATGGAGGGGCTCGCGGGTGTTGATTTCCTTGTCGTGGACTCCAAGCGGAAGGATTTTGCCAGGGTTATAAGGTTCGCCAAATTGAACAGCAAGGGTGCAGTTTTGGCATGCAAGAATGCATGTCACAGAGGCTTCTCCGGGTTCAGATGGCACGAGGTGCTTCAAAGAGGGACACGTGTGGTGAGATCTGTGCTCTTGCCGGTAGGGCAGGGAGTAGATATTGCTCATATTGGGGCTCAAGGTGGGGGTGTGGGCTCTAAGAAGAGTCGTAACCGTTGGATCAAGTACATCGATCAAAAATCAGGAGAGGAGCATGTTTTCCGAGACTAAGTTTTGTGTTGCTTTGCAGCTGTAGCCTCTAGGGGAGTAAACGATCGGCAAATCCTAATGTAAATAGTTATAAAAATATCACTAAATGTTTTTCCATGTGCAGAAACATTTTTGTCCTCCTAAATCCGAGTTTAGTGAATTATCCCAATCCAACCTTACTCGAATTGCTGCAACTTTATGGTTTTTGGATTTTAATCTTTGATTCAATGTTCCGGATATAATTATTTGGACAGGCAGATTAACAGTTCTCTTCTCTTTGTTGGGTCAATTTTCTTTGCTCTTCGACTTCAACATGAGAGAGTGATTCGAAAGAAATTGATGCCCAGTGGACCGGCCCTTGTCTGGAAAGAAAACAAAAAATACAAAGCTAAAAGGTTTACTCTGGGATTGAAATCAGGTCCTTAAAGCAAAAGGCCCAACTGTGTAGTGTGCCCATTTGTTTCTGGATTTGGGGCGCCTTTTCTCTTTTTCCCAATTTTATCTTGATATTGTACATCTATGATGCAAAATGTTTCCAAGGACATATCTCATGGGTAGAATGTAAAATTTTAAATTTATTCTTTGTTTGAAATAAAGTGAGAAAAGAAAAAATAAAGGAGAAAAAAAAGTTGTTTTTGTTTGTTTGGTATAAAAGACGAAAAGTAAAAATAAAATTAATCAATAAAATTATTAATTTAGATCCGAATATTTGATTTATTAGTTAGTATATTATTCTCTATCTAGAGAGTAGGATTTGAATCTCTCTCTTTCTCTTAATTTAAAAAGTTTAGATTCTCATTTTGAAAAACACAAAAAAAAAAATAATAAATATTATTTTTCGTCGACTTCCTTTTGTCCCTTTCTCTTTTCATCTCAGCGAACATAATGTTAAAATTTTCAGATTTAAATTATGAGATGAGAGACATAAATTAATGAAATGAAAAAGTTAATTAACCTTGTCTAATTACTGATATTAATTTTCTTTTTGGTGTAATCAGGTTCTGTTCTTAAATGTTTGGATTTTTGTTGGATTGTGTATTTGTCAAGTTGTTCCTAATCCGTCTAATTACTGAATCTGAGTGTATTTTAACCCTTTATGATTTTTGCTCTCTCTTTCCTTGACCAACTCAACATCCGAGTTGATACTCAAATTGTAGAATCTAAATCATATGTAAAACAAAAAATATAAAATTTAGGTGTATAATCCTTTCTAATAAAACAGCTGAGACAAATTAATGAGCTTTGGGTAATCTTATTTTTATTTGGGCTGAGAACTTAGATCTGATTTGATTGAAATGACAATATAATTGTTTAGATCTCTGAAATATATTGACTTTGGCCTTGTTGTAACTAGCAATATAGATTTGTTCATAGGGGAAGAGAAATTAATTGACCTTCATCCAAAAGAAAAGATGGATAAGGGGAATTTCGTATATGTACATAACATCTAACTTCTTCCAAAAAAACAGAGCCAGATGGGTGTTACATGCTCGTCAATGTCTCCATTATCTAGAACTCTGGTTAGGAAATTAGAAAGCAAAGAAAGGAAGATTTATGCCGTAATTTTACTCGATTAATTGCCTTTCCTTGCTCCCAAAAAGTTCCTAAAACCAAACCTGTGGCCTCAAGCTTTGATCATCTGATCTTCCGGGAGTGGTGAAGTGATCCTAAAAACATGTTCCTCACCGGTCCATTTGTCTATTTTAACAACCCAGCGGCTTCTTTTTCCGCAGCTAACTCCATGACTAGCCTTGCTGGAAGCACCTTTTCTGATCACCAGCAGGCCTTCTCCGATGGGCAGAAAGTGGGTCTTAAATTCGGTGCTCCAACATTGTCCCTTGTTAAGGGCGTTGTAGCCTACAATGAGGGCTCCTCCATGCTTTGCACCCTCTTGGGCTGCCCTTATGACTCCCTTGTGATCACTGATATTACAGTCGATGAGCACGAATTCTGCGGTTTTGTAATCGTTTAGAATCCTCTTGGCATCCCCAATGACGAAGTGGATGCAATCTCCATAGCTCCCTAGAGCAGTTTTGGATGCCTGATAATCGTCAAGACTATTCAAGATGCAGACCACGCGGCCACCGGTTTGACGAGACGCCGCGACCAACGCTAGGGCGGTGGATCCAGCAACGCCAGCACATGCCATCACCATGAGCTGCGCGTTGTTGCCAGCCGCAATGGCAGATATGAACTCGGCTACGTCAGGCTCTTTGCCTTTTTTTCTCTATAAAATACATCAGAATACAAACTCAAATGAGAAAAAATACACTTACAGTACAAAAGAATTGCAACGGAGATTGATGGGTAGCTTTTGCTTACCATTTTCAGGGCTCGGAGATAAGCTTTGGTGGCGTTCTCAGCAGACCAACAAGCCATTTCCCCTATTCCTCGTCAAGGTTTTCGGTTCTCTTGCTTTAGACTTAAAAAAGTAGATTTGGTAACTATACCCTTTGCTTGTGTGTGAGAGAGAGATTGCCATTGGTTTTATACACGACGAGACACGCGGTTCCATCCTTCTTGGTATTATGTTGGATTATTATATTTCCATGCAAGCAACTGAGGTAGGTTCTTATTGAAGAGATTCTGCCATTGACAACTTGCAATTGTTTTATATGATGTTTCTTGTTCTTAATACATATGGAAACTTCACTTCACTTACTTGTAAGTGAGAAATGAACTAAAATTCAAAGCTATGAAAACGAACCATGAAAAAGACTTGAGTTGTTAGTCCATTATCCAGTGTAAGTGCAATATCCATTATTCCCTATGGCCTACAATAAATGGGACAAGCAGAATTGTCCCGTAGCTCAGACGTTTACATCATTATATCTTCGCAGCAGGTTGCAGCCTCTTGTCCTGTCTTGTTATGGGGACAACATCTTGCCGCCTTGCTCTGGATTACAGGTAATGGGTTACAGATAAAACTTTGACATTTATGGGAGATAAAGTTGGACAGGAAATTTCCCAGAGACTGATACTACCATACGTTAAAAACAAGAATGTATTGGGGACAGGCCTGCAGCATTAATTAGATTCCTCAGAGTGCTTTTTTTTTCTCTTTTCTTTTCATCTTTCACAATTTAACACTTCTGCAAAAGGAAAATGGCGTAAGCAGTAGTTTCTTTTTGTGCTCAAATCTGGTGCCTAACTTGATAAAGCACCTTTGAGCAACAAAACAGAAATGAGAACAATTCCCCCTGTAGTTGTTTGAGTCGTCCGACCTACGTTTGCAATGTTACGCCAACAAGGGGAGTGTGACAGCTAACTTTAGATCAAAAACCACGCTCAGCCCATAGTCTTTGAAGCTGTTTTAACTTGAGTTTTGCTCTGAAAAAATCAAGATCCATAATTAGTTTTTTTTTTAATGAATAAAACATGGAGCAGAGTTCGAACATGTAGCCAATGACTCCCACATGTTGCCAACGAACAGTTCCCTGCACCACTTGTGAACCCAGCTCTTGTTTATGATTTTGTGACCTTCCTAGATGCAGCTGAAACTGTACAAATATTGAATCAGATAATGCATTTAATTTGGTTTCTGCTATCGCCATTCCCAAAATATTCACATATTAGCTGTGATGTCCCTTTACTCTGGGAACCGCAACAGGATTTTTAATATGATGCACGCTTTAAGATGCAGAAGCTTTTGCAGCATAGCAATCAAGCCATGCCCACGGTCATTAAAGCAGAAAGGCTCGTAATGAAGCTTTAACAATATAAACCACCTATCTAGCTTAATACATAGTAATGCTCTTGTTTGGTAACAAGGAGAGAATTTTGTACCAATTCCTTCATAAAACTTAACTGTTTCAATGGAATTTCAGAAGCAGAGTACCCAAGTTTCCAACAAGAAAAGTTCAAGACTAACCCTTCAAAGATTAGTATAGTTGTCGAGTTTACACTTCCTTGCTTCCCACATAAATAAATAGTTTCACCGGCCAAAATAAATTATTAGTAATAATAAGAAAAATGGTTCCAAGATTGAAAACTTTGATGCGAGAAAATATGCGCAAGACCATTCAAGTTGACACAGAAAAACACTAGAATAAGGTACATTAATGCTTGTTTTTTCCACAACAGCCAACACCAGGATCTAAGTTAGATCACCTTGCTCTTCATGCGTATGCATTGACAATCATAGCCTACCCATGATATTGTACTGTTTTGTGGTCTCACTTACATTTTGGGATTCTTGAAAACAGGTTTTCAACTTGTCTGTGGCTCTGCCTTTTTCTGTTCTTACTTTGTTTTCTTGTCAGTTCTGTTAGGAGGTTTCGACAACCTGCACGATTTTTAATTTACATTGCAATATAGCTCCTGCCTTCTATTATTTTTGATTCCTTCATTATTAACTACTGTACTTTTGTTTTGGGTGAATACCAATTTAGGTTGTTGTACCAAGCATCAAGGATTTCCTCACAATACTTAAAAAGTTATCCATAAATAATGCACTAATTAATAGATTTTATTTTAAAAAAATTAGAATTTATAACTTTATAATTTATGGTTTCCTTTTTTATATGCATACGTACGTGCGCACACACAACAAACATGAACTATCAAAGGAACAAAATAACACATTCAAATAAGAACTGTGGGGATAGATTTAGGACCACTACAAGTCTGTCTTTCTTTTTTTTTTTTACAATTTCACCTTTTTCACCCTTGCTAGAATTAATGCAAAACAACTTTAGACCGAAGAGTTTCGAGTGTCTAATACTGAACACTGTCACTAGCACATGGATCAAAACCAAAACAAATACAGCAGGTTAGCACTGGTTCACCTAAAACGGAGCAAAGATGCATGTTTTGGTATTATTTCTGCAAGCGTATTAACACCGGGGCTGGGGTCCAAAAACAGGACAAAAAGCAGTCCTTGGTCATCCGCGGTTCATTCTATATTAATCCTAACAATTTTCTTGTTTCTGCCCCCAGAATTAGTTCTTGCTTCACTGTCTGCTGCTCCTTGACCTTGACCTCCAGTGTTTCGAGAGTGCTCTCTAGATGGAAGTCTCCGACAGTCCCACACTGCCTTCCCCATATGTTCATCACTGCTAGATCCTACAAACACATTGGATGCAGAAGTTGAGAAGGACAATGAAAACTAAAAGGCATTTATTATTTGCAGCATGATAGATGGGAAAAAAAAATAACAGGCAAATGCCAAATGGCATGATAAAACCTCAATATTTAGGTAATCCCAAGGAACGAAACCTTATAAGATTTTTTCTTTTTCTTGTTTTTGCAGAACAACATTAGTATCATATATATATAAAAGGAATGTGATATTCTCAAAAATGAAGAAAAGGAAAAGAACAAATTGAAAGATCTCCACAAGTAACCAACCATAAAGGTTAAGAGAAATGTTTACCAGCATTTGCATGCATGCTAAATCCATCACTCCAACCAGGCAAATGACCTTGACTATTACCTTTCCAAGCCTGTTCAAAATCCTCAAGCTCATCTAATAAAGAAGCAATGCAATATAACAATATCAGTTCCATTCAAGCACAATGCTCTTGAATAGTCACAGCAATCAACCAGGGAACATACCTTCATTCAAGTTGTGTAATGTTTGTGTTGTGTCCACCTTACCGTCTGAATTAAGCTTCCTTGTAACAGAATGGCCCTGCATGAGCAAAGGAACATTCTCAGTCCTAGCAAAGTTAAATGCCAAATTACTGCAAGTGACAGTTAAATCTTTCTTTTCCCTTTATCGTATCTACAGATTTCTCATAACAGTGATAGGCAGCAAAGGAAAAGGATCAAATAACTGAAAAACACTAGAAGCAATACTAACTCCCAGGACGTGTTGGTTAGATACTAAACTGATGGGATGAAACTCCAAACTGGCATATCTCATGCTAGAACTGACAACTAATGCATGAAAATAATATATCTGATAACTAATATAAATTTCTGGAAAAAAGCTTAAAATAAGTGTCATTAATCATGTCAATAAAGTAGATGACAGAGAATGAATTGGTACTTTGCATTTGTACCACAGACTGTACGCTAAATGGTATATTTTGAAGCTTCATGGAGGATATGCTCCTTTAAAACACATTCAAATTTTGCAGTTATTTTATAAGATGATTGACATATTTAACCGCATTCTTCAGCTTGGACCGGTTTAATAATTGTTTCCTAGAAAGGGCTAGTAATACCACCAATGGAATAATCACCTTATCATGAATTCCTCTAGAAACCCTATGCGTTGCTTGACCTGTTGTTCTATCCGCTTCTTTTCTCTCCTCAATTACCACCTGGAACACCAACACAGACATCAAAAACAAAGAAGAGTTTTAATTATAATTGACCACTCCTAGAAATAGTTACTTACTCCATCACTGCCTGTCCTCTTGCTTTTCGTAGAAGTGTAATAAGCTCCATCTACACCACCATATGTAACTTTGCAAGTCTGAACGCTAAAACTGCGAGCCTGTGACTTTGTTCCTTTCACCCGGTCATAGTCATTCCTAGGATTTACATTCAGAATCTTCCCATCTGCTAGATACACCATACCACACCAACCATTATACACATGCTAAAACCAAAATCTTATATACATGCTACTCATCCAAAATCAAATTGGCTTTACCATTATCATCATCATCTGGGTGCTCAACAGATGGTTCTTTGCCTGACCCAGTATGCTCAGTAGCACCCTTATCTTTTCCTTCGTCTTCCTCACCACTGGGGTTCAGTTCTTCTATAACTATACCCTTTTCTCTGTTGCTGTCCACTGTGTCATGAAAAGTAGCACTTGCATCAAAGATGCTAGATTCAAACATGCTACCAAAAGGACGAGTGAAGAATGGGTCGTCAAAAGGATCTCTGCCTCCAAATAGGCTAGGCATCATAGTTCTACGGGATCCAAAGCCACCAAACCTTCGGAAAGCATCAAATGGCTCACCCATATCAAAGAGGTCATTTTTGCCTTGTCTTTCCTTCTGCATTTTGTAATGCGCTGTTCCCACTGAAAGCAGCATACTCAGTTTTAAAAAAAACCTTAACAAATGAACAACTCAAGTGTTAAAGAGCAAAACATGCAATTACAGAAAGATTATTGTGATAGTCTATTCAAGTTTTTTTTTTTTTTGAAAAAAAAAATAAAAGATTCATATTAAAGAGTTTCTTCAACACTAACTAGTGGAACTAAAACATCAAAATACAGAAACTCAATTTTTATGCTCTATCTACAACATTACCTAAACAGCATAGTTTTCAAAAAAATAAAATAAAATCAGATCAATTCCATCATCTAGCAATCAAAGAGAGAATTCTTCGGTAGGTGATTGTTACATCGGCAACTTAACTGCAAAAGACTGCCAAAGACTTTGTAGGAAACTTGTTGGCTATCTGAGTATACACTAGCTAAAGGCTACATAGAAATGTAAGGCTTACTTGTGCTCTGTTCCAGTGCTTAAAAGCACTGGGGACCGAAATTGAGAAAAACAAAAACTATTCAAAATAAGAAACTTTCACCCTTTAATTGTTGAAGTGCTCCTTTCCCACAATAAAAACCGTTTCATTATTTGCCAAAACTTCTTAATTAACTCGGCAATTCAGACGATCATGGATGAAAAAGAATCGAAATTCAGCTTCAGATAATCCACAAGAAATTGCAAAAAATTTTATCACAAGAGCTACGTTTCTAAATCAAAGAAATAGTCCCTAGAAAGCAATAAATACAAACACATTACTAGGAAAAAAAATACTAAAAAACTCGAATTCTTTGCTCAAAAATCATCAAACTGATCGCGTAACTTCTTAACAAGTATCCTTTGTAGCGATTACAGCTGCGGATAAGGTTGAGGAAAATAAATAAGAAGCAAAATAGACGATTACCTGGTGAAACGAGCGGATTGCGAAAATTTTAGAAGAAAGATTTTCGAAGTGCGAAAGACGGAACCAGAACGACCTTCGGGGGTTGTCAGGTGGAGAAAGCGGATTTACATAGCCCGTTCTTCAAACCGGGAACTAAGTATATTTGAGAAGGCGACACGTGCCCTTCGAAGGCACTTTCTTCAGTAAGCTAGAATGTTCCGGGTTTTATTTATGACAAAAAAATTCAAAGCGTTGGATTTTCATTTCTTTTTTCTACCTTCTTAGGAAATCTAAATTCTATTTTTAAGAAAAAGCACACATAAAATAAAGAATATTTACAGAAATTACTTTCTGAAGAATTATTTCTGGGATAAAAAATTCAAATCTATAGTTTTTTTTTTTTCTAAAAAACATACTGATATATTTTTAGAAATTTTTAAAATGATGAATAATAAAGTATCCTATACTCGATTCTTATCCCAATTCAATTGTAAAATATCATAATGTACCCTAAACTCAAATCTTACCCCAATTCAATTATAAAATATCTTAATTTTACAATATCCTAATGTACCCTAAACCCGAATTTTTTAATTTTTTTAAATTATGGATTTTATTTCTTTGTCGAGAGAACCGACCACTCTAGCTAAAGAGAATTCAGCCAGAGCCTCAATTTATTATAAAATATATTAATTTATTTAATTAAATTGAATAACATAAAATGCCCGTTTACATAATAAACATAGTCATCTCTACATTTTTTGTTTTAAATTTACGTTTAGATTTCAATGAAACAATATTGTTTCATCAAATCTGTAAGCTGATGCATCAGATAAAAATGAAATTAACACATAAATTTCAGAGTATGAGTGAGAAGAGCCAAAAAAAATTGATACTTGATCCAAATGCATTCTCCCTATATTTTTCCAAT
Source organism: Theobroma umbraticum (assembly GCF_002168275.2). NCBI lineage: Eukaryota > Viridiplantae > Streptophyta > Magnoliopsida > Malvales > Malvaceae > Theobroma > Theobroma umbraticum. The sequence goes on from NW_018397258.1 coordinate 1,583,627, forward strand.
CAGTAGAACAAATCTACAAAAACTAAATTAATGTCACAACGTGAAATGTTACATTCCATACCCTAAGCCTATTGTTCCCAGATTTCCGAAAATACAATTAGTGCATAAAATAAAAAAAAATTAACTTGTGCCCATCGGCCATCCTCCATTTTCACAACCATATGCTGCTTTCATTGATATTCTCTCTCTCTCTCTCTCTCTCTCCACTGTTATTTCTACATGAAGATGCCGGTGGGAATGAACAGTTAGAAGCCGAAAGTGGCTGCAGAGCTTGATACCTGTTAGAATACCAGGGAAGAATGCATGAGGCTTCCGTATCTATAATTACAAGAAAGTTTTCCAAAGTTCCTGGCGTGCAGGAGGTTTTTAGAACTCCTGGGAATCAAAATCAGGCTTTGATGGATATTCAAGACCCTGAAGCGCTGGCATCCGTCGTAGATCCTCATCTGAGTACGCTGGAATGAACCAGCATCGCTTGTCTGTTCCAAACACCTATATGCAGATAAACATAGGACTTGAGTACATTGATGACAATTAACATGCCAGAAATGCCAGCTATAAGATTGCAAACTCCATTACCCCGAAACAGAATAAAACTTCCAGCTTCTAAGTAATAGTTTAGCACAAATATTCAAAAATCTAGCATCGAATGTAAAAGGTTGCAAATACAACGAGGGACTAGTTGAACAAAAATTACAAGCATAACATTTGAAAAAAAGTTCAGCACACAGCCCAAATGACATATAGGACGATAAAGGGGATTTAATTGATTTTGACTAGAACAATCATCAACTGACCTTGATAGAAATGTTTTTTTCATGCAAGAAATACATGTCAAAGTACAAGGGATATAACAATATTGCAAAAACAGTTACCTGTTCAAAATTTTTCTTCCGACCAAGGTCATAACGCCATTTTGGAGTGGTTTTCTTCTCATATGCCTGTTCAAAAGAAAATAACAGATTATGTCCGTACATTTGAGCCCATTTATTATGATAACCATAAAAGCTGAAAACACCAACTATTATGAAATGGTACTAAAATTTAGGATGAATTAGAATACCTCAATAGTTGTGGTATTAGCAGCCACCAAGGATACGTGCATGATCAAAAACCCCAAGACACTCAATGCAAATGCCAGATTCAAAACTGTGACAAGGGAACACAGACATACATTAGTACATAGTCACAAAGTTAAATAGGTCATAAGAAAAGTCCAAGCAGCCCATACCAAAGGCAAGGAAAGTGGTTGCGAGGGTGCCAGGTGTTCCAGGAATTTCTTCATCACTAAAGAAAGCTATGAAATGTGGCAATAAGGCCAAAGTCACAAGACTTGTCTCCAGGAATGTGTAAAACTGCATCAAGGTTTAAAATCATAGTCAGCAGAATGCCAAGAAAACAGGAGCTTTGCTCCATCAACATCTCATTAATTGAATCCTTAACCTATATTACTACAATCAATGCATGGAATAAATTAGTCAGAGCGAGAAGAAGCACTTCACAACTCAATTTATGCTTCCAAAAGAGAATTGATCATAGGAACTTCTTGAAGCTAAGATGAACAAAGCAACTGGGACCTAGAAAGTGTAAATGTATGAGATACTAATTCAAAATAAAGCAGACATACCAAGAAAAGAAGGAAATACTTGTAATTTAGTGCACCAACACAACTGACAACCCACACACAGTGATGATCCATCTTCAGCACACACCGCCCACCTGAGACGGAGAAATTGATAAGGAACTGATCATAATAACAAAATTCCTATTAGCAAATCAAGAAACAGAAATGGAGAATTTTGATGCATGAAGAACGCACAAACAGAACAATGATGGCAGCGAGGTGGTTTCAGCTGGTTGCACTTCCGACAATACCGAATTCTTTGATTTGATGGGTCTGACTGCAAGCCATTGAACTCTGAACCATTCAATGGGTCAGCCTCCCCTCTCTCCTCATCCATAGCTGGCCTCCAGTTAGGGGGCACACTACCCGGATCAGTCAAAACAACAGAAAAGTAACTCCACAACAGCATCACCAACTGCAGAATCACATCAAAAATTTCATATTTAGGGTCCGTTTCCACCATATATTTATCATCCATTATTTTTACATTCTTTTAGCAATATAATTACATTAATCACAATCCCAGAACCAAATTACTATTTTAGCATTGAAAGTTTGAAACTCAATATAAAAAAAGGCCCAACATGGAGCCTTGCGTTTTAACAAGACTTCAGATTTGCTTTTTCTTTTTCTGGTGTTTAACAACTACTAGCAAGAAATATGAAAATTCATGGATTCATAACATCTAGTGTTAAAAAGGAAGAAAATTTAAGATCCAGAAAGACCACTCTAACTAATGAGATGGCAAACACAAGCTTGAACATTTCCAGAATCATTTTAACTTACAAAATTCTTAGTTGAACTTAATTTCAATGTAGATTTATAGTGAAATTACAAAAAAAAAATGTTAAAGTTTCAAGGTTTCTAATCCAGAGGCTCAATATCTAAAAACCTAACAAAACCCCACAAAAAGAAATACCAAAGAAAAACAAAAGAAAGTTAATTCTGGAGACATACCAAACAATGAAATAAGATCAAGACAACAACAGCAGTAAGGGAATCAAGGCCACCATCGTACAAAGCTGGGCCATAGTTATTCAAAACGACAGAGTAGTATGTGACACCCACGACCCCCAGAACCAACAGGATCATGATCGAGCCCAAACCCCTCAAAGCCGTACAAAACTTGAACACGTTCCACGCCATCGTTGCTCCAGATCTATGCATAATACCAGGTAACAGAACAATACACAGAAAAGATTAAAAATCTGATCTTTTTTCGTTCTAATTTTAAATAACAGTGCTTTGGGCTGCTTCAAAACTAAGACACCTAATTAAGGTTGTCCGGACAACCTAGAAGACGAAATAATCTGAGGTGTTAATGGTCTGAAGTCCGAACCAGTCGACGGTGAGTAAAGAAAAAAAGAAGAAGAGAATTTAAAAAGAAAAAAACTGGTGTTTTTTTTTTCTGAAATGTTTTATATAGGTGGGATTGCGAATTTAGGGTTTATGGGATTTGATATTGACTGCGATTTGGGATTCCAGGCAAAGTGTGGAATCCATGTTTCTAGACAGAACACCAGAGGGAGAGAAAAAAATAATTCTCTCTTTTCTTTTTCTATTTTTCCCTCTCCTATACCGAAAATAAAAATGGCAAGAAGTAATTGAAGTTAAATAAAAACTAATTTTGTTTAATTAATAAAAAAAATTAAAGGGACAAGTATTTTTTAACAACTATTTCAAATAAAATAAAAATAAATAAATACTACTAATAATAAAGAAAATGGATTTGTTACTTAAGACAACAAACAGCTTGCTTTATACTGGAAGGAAGACTTTTGTTTGGTCATAATTCTAGAAGCCAGCACCCCACCACCTTTGTAATTATCTTTTGCTCCTCTATAGACAAACAGTTCACTTGGTTTTTAGTTACTGGGGTTAAATTTGGCTCCTTTTTACTATTAGATTGTTAAAAGGGTAATCTTGAAGACCATTTATATATATTCTATAATTAAAGTCAAAACCCAATTTACTTTCCAAACTTTCCACTAAAAATTGTCTTAACAAGTCATCATTACTTGTTCCCTATAAAATATAATCAGAATTCGGCATTTGTGCACTTGATTTAGTATTCATGGATTTGTTGGGATTGATCTAATATAAGTGATTCTAGTTTTTAAAAGAAAATCGTCAACATAATTACTTTAAATTCCATCAAATCGGATCAAGGACAAGTCCAAATTTTAATAAAATATTATTAATCGAGTTTGAATAAAATATAAATATTAAATTTTACAATAGAATCAAAATATAAATATTTTAATGTTAAAGAATATACTTGCTCGTCATCATACGGTGAATATAATAATTTTAAATTATAAATTCACTATTTTCTAATATTCACATGCCTTTTTAATTTCTGGTGAGATTAGAAAACGCTAATACTATTTTTTTTTTCTCTATTTTAACATTATAATAACAGTCCAGCACATGCAGCACACTTGCAAGGTTGTCCAAGAAAAACCAAACAAACCAGTAAGGTATATCATCATATTGGAATGAGGGGGGTGATGATGATTTATGAATAGGGGGAGTTAGGCTTGTTCAACACGGTGAAGCTGCTCAAGCTGCCGTTGGATCTAATCAAGCTAAAGCCACTTGCTAAGGCAACAACAGAGAAAAGAAATTATTCTTTGACCGGAGACTTTGACTAATTTTTTTCTCGTGAAAAAAATTATAAAGGTGTGGAACAAGCAAAGCAAATGGACGATTGGTTTTGTGAGAAACGTCAAAATTCTCTGCATAAGTAAAGTTTGGGTTAATTCCAATGTTTCAAGCAACTTCGAGGGAATTAAGACAAGGGTACTACAACATTGTCCGAACAAAGATTAAAAAAAAAATCATTATTTATTAATCAATAAATTTGTTTTTTCTCTGCTTTTTTTTTTTTACTTTAGTGGAGATTAAAATGAAAATTTTGATTTAAATATATTTTATATTAATTTTTTAAAAAATTTATAATATAAAAAGTTTAATATTTTTTAATAAAATAAAAACTATTTTAAAAAATTTTATTTTGAAATATTTTAATAAAAATAAAAACATAATACTTTAAAATATCCTTAAGCTATTCAAAAAAATTCAAATAAATATTTCTTTTAAAGAATTCAAATAAGTCTTTTTTTTAAAGCAAGTCAAATTTAAATCAATCTTCATTATTCTCTTATATCATATCAAACTCTTATATTTTTATTTTGAGATAAATAATTTTTATAAGTAATGATTAATTAATTGTTATTAATCAAAATATTAGATGTCATTTAATACTCACATAATAGTAAAAAATATCACATAATTATATTACCATGATACTTTAACATGCTACGTCATAATACATTATAATATGTTAATATGTCATATCAATATTATATAATATAAAATAATAAATAATATTTTTATTAATTTTAACAATAAATTTTAAAAAATGAAATTTTAATTCACAAATCACAAAAGCTTAATAGTAGATGCTAATTTATAATAATAGCAACTTTTATCAACTTTTTGTAAAGATACATATACTAATTTTGCTTTTAGTAACGAAAAGATGTCAAGATCAATGGGTCACTATATTCAGAAATAGTTTATTAGCTCTCATCCACCTCATAATAATTGTTGAAAAAGTAGGTTAGATGCCATTACTAAGCAAATGCCATTTTAGCTTCCGATAGCTTTATTCACCTACTAATTATTTTATGCCCCACCAATATCTATTAAAAAACACCATTCTGAAATAAAATAATTTACACGTAACTATCGTGGTACATATATATGATAGCTGTAATAATCATATTTGCAATTTTTTAGTATATAATAAGTATACGATCATTATATTTTAATTAATTAAACTTCATTATGCTTTCCAAAAGAAAATAGTGATATATATATATATATTAGACAAAAGAAAAAAAAACAAGAGAAAGCGAAAGAATGGACATAGTATTTATGTTTTATATTTGAATATTTAATTTCATAATAAGTACATGTATCTTTACTTAAAATTAGACCCGACATTTCTCATTTTCTATATAGAGAAAAAATGGTTGTACATGACAAATATATCAATGTAAAACGACGTTATTATATTTATCGGACAATATTGCTAACGATATATTGCTGTATTGAGATATAGTATTTAAAGCCTCTGCATGATCCTAAGCTAAGGGGAATTGTTGCTTATTTAAGAGCTAGATAGATGTTTGTTAACTAAAACAAACAGAGAAAGAAAGGAAATCAGAAAAAAATTAGGAAGAGGAACCAAGAAAGATAGAGATGGAAGAAGATGGAAGAATAGTTTGTGTAACAGGAGGAACAGGATATATAGCATCATGGCTGGTTATGAGGCTTCTCGAGCATGGTTACTTGGTCCGGGCTACTGTTAGATTAGACCCAGGTGAGTTAGAGAGTTTCAAACTTCTGATACAAGTTTGATGAATCTCTTTTTCTTTTTTCATAATTCCTAGCTACAATCTTAGCTAGACTTAACGAGACTTTAGCTTGTCAATTTTCATATGTTTTCATGTACCCAAAGAACAAAAGGAAAAAATTTGGATTAATTACAAGTTCAAAATCACCTCTCTCTCTCTTTATATTATTATTCGTCGAGAATATGTTGTAACAAGAAACATCCATTAAAATGAAGTTTCTTATTGATGCTTGAGATAGCTTGTTGTTGTCACGAAGCTGCGCGGCCATTGTCGTGACCACACTTTGACTTTTGTTACCAGGCATACCCTTCTTCAATCCTTCAATGGGGTTTTTGTTTTCCCCCTAATCCTCCAATCATTGTCATATTAGAAAATCAACTAATGTCTTTTAGCTTCATACAGATTGCAACAGAGATATCAGGTACCTCACAGACCTGCCAGGGGCAGCAGAGAGGCTCCAAATATTCAATGCAGATCTCAATCAACCAGATAGCTTCGAAGCAGCCATTCAAGGATGCATGGGAGTCTTTCATGTTGCTCATCCCATGGACGTTAAGGGCAAAGAGCCTGAAGAAATAGTGACTAAACGAGCTGTGGACGGATTACTAGGCATTTTAAAGGCATCCTTGAGTTGCAAGACTGTGAAACGAGTTGTCTACACTTCTACTGCTGGCGCCATATTGTATAACACTAAAGGTTTAAGCGTAAATGATGAAAGTATATGGAGCGATCTAGATTTGTGCAGAGGCAACGAGCTTATAAGCATGTCCTATTTGGGTTCCAAGATCATAGCAGAAAAGACAGCCCTTGAATTTGCAGAAAGACATGGATTAGAAGTTGTCACCCTCGTTCTTCCTTTGGTTGTTGGACCCTTCATTTGTCCGAACATGCCTCCATCGGTGTACATCTTGCTGACCATGATTCTGGGTATGTTTTAGTAATTAATCATGATGTCTTCTTCCATTCTATAATTGGTAACTTCTTTTCCATGATTCAGCCTGACCTTTCCTGGGCTAATTAATCGGGCAGGGAAGCAGGATGATTATAAATATCTCTTCGGTACGTACAATATGGTACACATCGATGATGTGGCCAATGCCCATATCTTCCTTCTCGAGCATCCTGATGCAAACGGGAGATACATTTGTTCATCGGTCTATATATCGGTTCATGCTATGTTTGAATATCTTTCCACCAAATACCCCGAATTTGAACTGCTTGCCATCGAGTGAGTTTCTCTTATTTCTTTGTACAATTAACTGCATATGTTTCTAGCAGAACCAATTAGTTTAATCTTTTTGTTGCAGTCGCTTAAAAGATTTTAAGGGTCAGATGAGATCTAGCCTATCATCAACAAAACTCTTGAATTCCGGATTCAAGTTTAAGTACAGTATCGACCAGATCTTCTCTGGAGCCATTCAAAGCTGCAAGGATAGAGGCATTCTTTAGGTCATGTTTGCCACAAGATTTCGAAGATGTAACATGTATAAGATAATCACAAATCATGATCTAGAGGCAACCGGTTTTTTCTTTTAAGTATTACAGGGATTTAAAATATCTGATTATATATTAGAAACACGATAAATTTCTTTTGAAAATCTCTCTTTATCAATAAGTTGTAGGTTTAATAGTATGTGTAAATAATTTATCACTGCTTAAGGATGCAAGTGATGTTGCTTTGTTATTAAAAGCTTGACTGAGATCATGGCAAAAGACTGAGGGCAATGGAAAATTTCTCACAAAGAAGGTTATTGATTGGGTAGTATAAAAATAATGTCTAAGATATATATTAAGAAAAGAGGATTCAAATATTTTTAATTAAAATTAAAAATACTTAAAATTTAATAACTAATTTAGTCGTATACGTCTCTATTTATCAATCCTAAAGAAGGTCAAAAAGCAAGAGAAAGAGAGAGGTGGAATCTTGAAAGTTAGTGCGGGGATGTCCCAGGACAAGCTGATTGCAAATTTGAGTAGATTATTGAAGCACCATTTTTTCCTAAAGAATACTTAATTACTCCACAAGTTACAAAAGAAAAGAAATTAGTGGGATTAACGAGACATTTGAAATTTAAGAATTACATGACCATAAAATTATTCGGGTAGCAAGAGGCAAGTGCTGACAATAATGATAAGGATAATCTATATAAAAATCTATCGTTCAAGGTTTTGCAGTATTAATGATAATTAAATTGAAAATCCATGCATATATACTTGTCATCAACCCTATTATGTTTTGCCGTATTCCATCGTCATTGCGATAAGATTTACCAAAAGAAAGCAATATTTCCTAACATTGCAACGAGTAAAAGGAAAACCAAAACAGGTAAAAACGATGGTGACTCTGATTAAGACAGGTCAAAAGCTGGCAGGAAAATGGAAGAAAAAAATTGGCACTAAACAGTGAAGCGCACATGGAAGATTAATCAAGGATGACCAGAAAAATTATAAACTTAGGAAGAGGAATATATATAATTCACATTTCACAACTGCCATTGAAGCAAAAGGGCAAATTCTCTTAGAGGGAAGAAATTAAGAGAGAGGCCTGGAAGGAGATAAAGCCACAGTCTGCGTCATGGCTGATCAAGATGATTCTTCAGCAGGGCTACTTTGTCCATACCACTAAGAGACGTGACCTAGCTAGGTCAAAAACATTTTGTGAGGGGCAGATTAAAGGAGATTTAAAAATAAGTACAAATTAAGTTCACGTTGAGAAAATGTTAAGTAAATATTGAACAGGCTTAGTTTTGAATTTTTACAGGACAGGGACAGCCATCCTTGCTTTTGCTGGGTTACTTCTATTTCAGTTCTTTGTGTTTGTTAAATTTCATTTGTCCATGTGTTAAACATTATATAAATTATTTAAATAGAGTTATTATACAATTATAATATTTTATGAGAGTTATACTCAAATACGGTTACTTAATTCAAATTAAATTAAAATCAGGATTACTTTTATATATATACGCACCTCTATGTAACATGGACCATACACAATTTAGCTCGTTTTTTTCTCTCTTTTTATTCGTCCAAATTTAGCCGAGTTTTTCTCTCTAGCCTGACCTAATGGAGAGAATATTGTCTGCGACGGATAAGCAGAGACTGGTTTCCTCCTTTCTAGAGATCGCCGTTGGTCAAACTGCAGAAACCGCCACGCAGTTTTTGCAAGCAACAAGTTGGAAGCTGGATGAAGCTATTCAGCTGTTTTATGTGGGTAATGAAGGTGGTGTGGTTGGATCGTCTTCAGAGCCTCGACAAGTGGAAAATATGGATTCTCGGGCCTATCAAAATTCTGGTGCGTTGAACGAACATGATAATGTTGGATCCACTGGTGGAGATGAAGGACGCCCTCCTTTACCTGTGGTAAGGGAGATACTTCATGCTGATGCAATGCTATATGGTGCATCAAGGCTGGGATATCCTCCCCAAGAATTCCGTAATTTTCATCGGGAAACGATACGCCCCGGTGTTTGGCAATCAGATGAAGGTGCTTCTTCCACAGTAGATGCTCCTCGAGATAATCTTTCCTCTTTATTTCGTCCTCCCTTCCATTTGATGTTTCAAGGACCATTTAGAGAGGCAAAAGCTGCTGCATCTCTTGAGGACAAGTGGCTCGTTGTGAACTTGCAATCTACGAAGGAGTTCAGCTCACATATGCTTAATCGAGATACCTGGGGAAATGAAACAGTTTCTCAAACCATTAAAACCAACTTTATTTTCTGGCAGGCGTATGATGATGCAAGTGAGAGCAGGAAAGTTTGCGCATATTACAAACTAGATTCGATTCCTGTAGTGCTCGTTATTGACCCGATAACAGGAGAGAAAATGCGCTCCTGGTGTGGAATGGTTCAACCTGAGAGCTTGCTGGAGGACCTGCTTCGATTCATGGATGGTGGCCCGAGGGATTATCATGCAACTCTGTCTCACAAACGTCCAAGAGGAAGCTCAATTGCTCCACAACAAAAAGTTAGAATGTCAACAGATGAAACCATGGAAGATGAGGAAATGCGAAGAGCAGCAGCAGCTTCTTTGGAGAACGTGAAAGACAAGGAGGAACCATGCTCAACTAAGAAGCCTACATATCCACCTCTGCCTGAAGAACCTAAGGGTGATAAGAGTCTCCTATGTAGGGTTGGAGTCCGTCTTCCTGGTGGATGTAGGGTGCAGAGAAATTTTCTCCGTACTGATTCCATACAGCTACTGTGGTCATTCTGCTATGCTCAACTTGGTGAAGCTGAATCAAAGCCATTCCGCTTGACCCAGCCGATCCCAGGAGCTTCAAAATCTCTGGATTATGATAGTCAATTAACTTTTGAGGAGTCGGGGCTCGCCAATTCTATGATCACGGTTGCATGGGAATGAATATTGCGAAGCCGGCACTATATATGTCCCTGTTTGTTGATTGGTGTTGCTCTTCAAGGAGTTTAATTATGATGATTGGGGGTTAAGGAACCATCAACTTTATTATGTACATACTATTGCAGTTTGTTTATTTATTTAAGTCAGTACTCTTATGTCTTCAATACTAATGCGCGCAGTTTGTTTATTTATTTAAATCAGTACTCCTATTTCTTCAAGTTACAATTTATTTATTTATTTATTTAAAAAATATACCGTTATCGTAACTAAATAATAATACTGAATAAAAATCTTCTGGTTTTATATTTAACAATAAACTTCCTTTTTTTCTCAGCAATCTTAGAAACAAGTTTAGCTCCCTCCCATTTCAATGAAACATAACGTCACCCAAAAAACCTTACATTGCTATATAAAAACATAACAGACAACTATCAAAAGGAAAACATGACAATCATAGGTAAAAACACATCATGATCAATCAGATCAAGAGAAGACAGAAAAATCTGGTATTGAGTTGGGAGAAATTTTCTAACAGAAACGTTAAGTTAATTATGCAACGTGGCAAACTTTGGTAGGAGGGACAGAGAGGGCACAAACTCGGGCAGAAGATGCCCATTCAATAGTATTTAGAGTTATAATAACTCTTTAAGTAAATAGATTGTCTAATTATCATAACACCAAGAATGAGACCACGAAGAGCTCAGTCAAAATCTACTCAGACATGGTGCATAATGTGAACAGAAGACAAAATTAGAGACATTAGCTTCCTCACCAGTCTCCCGGTAGCAGATAAGAAGCTTAAAATCTTCAGAGCAGATTTTAGTGATCCGGACAGTTTCGATGCAGCCGTGAGGGATGTAAAGGGGTCCTCCATGTTGCCACCCCCGTTGAATTCCAAGACAAAGAACCTGAGACAGTAGTGACCAAAAGGGCAACCGATGGAGGACTTGGCTTCTTGAAGGCATGCTTAAGAGTTAGAAACAGTCAAGAGGGTTGTCTACACCTCTAGCATTGCCGCAGTCCTGCGCAACAACCAGGATGTAGACATGATGGATGAGAGCTTTTGGACTGATGTCGATTTGGTTAGGAAAAAGAAGGCACTCGGAATTTCTTATGCGATTTCCAAGACTTCGGCAGAAAGGGCAGCTATTGAATTTGCGGACAAACATCGATTAGATCTGGTGACAGTCGTTCCTTCCTTGGTTGTACGTCCTTTCATCTGTCCAAAGTTTCCTGGTTCAGTGCACTCATCATTGGCTCCAATCCTAGGTGTATAAGTTGTCTTTCTTACATTAAAGACTTCAAATTAACGGTTAAATTTTTTGGTTAAAAGTACCATGTCAACAAATTTTTAAATCATAACTCAGTATCTCCGGGATCAGGATGCGTTGATGAGTAGTCTCAATGCATCAATGTTGATATTGATGATTTGTCAAGGGCACATATTTAATCGCTTGAGCATCCCGATTGCAAAAGGCAGGTATAACTGTTCATCAGACACAATAACTCTTCGAAAGATAGCTCAAATTCTTTCCACTAGTTATCCAGGAATCTCAATTCCAGCAGCAAAGTGAGTAAATTTTCAATTTATGCAATCCTAAAAGTTTCATCTGCAATCTATTGAGGAGAAGGATGGCTTGGGTTAAGCGAGATCCAGGGCAAACCCGGAACATTGTGTGATAAACAAGGCTTCAGCCAACAAAAAGCCCAAGTTTTAAGACCCACTCTTCTGTTTCATCTAAACTAGGGCTGTCCCCTAGGAGGATTCTAATTCTAAATGTTCCCTACAAGCCCAATTGGATTTGCAAACCGAATTTGAACATTCGAGGATGCATTGCATGGGAGTCTTTCTTTCTTTCATATTGCTCATTCTCGTGGACAATATTGGCTGTCGGGCCCATCATTTGCCCAAACATCATGAACGACCAACGCAAGAGGGAGAATGGCACACATCGAAGATCCCGAATTAGAAATGCTGAACATCGAGTGATCGTTTTTTTTTTATTAAAAATCTAAATATACAGAAATAAATTAATTTCATAAACTCCTTTCACTTACGGGATTCAAGTACCTTTAAGTAATCAGAGTACTCACCAAATCTTTGATAGAACCATTCAATACTGTAAAAGTGTAAAGAGAGAGAGAGAGAGAGGTATTGTTTAGGTCCTATTTGTCACCAAAATTTCTAGATGTAACGTGTACAAAAATTTCAATGTCGCTTAAGTCATATATTTTTCTGATTTTAAAAAGTGTTCCAAGTTGGGTTATTTTTCCAAAAATCTACAATCAAATTTGACAACTCCAAAACTTTGGACCCTTCTTAGTTTCCAGTATTATTCTAGAAATCGTACTAATTTGTCTGGAAATAAGTAACAATATTACTCAGAAAAAAGGGTTCTTAATTTTGAATAATTAGATGCCATGAGATTGGGAATTTGGCGCGGTCAATTTCAGCGCCTACCGACCTAGCTAGGATCCTCAAAGGAATTTCCTAGGGTTGTTCATGTAGAATTAATATGACATTTGAACTTCTAGAATTACGTGTCCCTAAAGATTATTTCACTCTCAGGAGTTGTCTTTTTTTTTTTTAACTAGACAGGGTTTAGTCCTGAATTATTGGAAATAATAATAATGAAAGACTTATTCCCTACGAAAAAAAATTAAGGAAAAAATTAACATTAAATTCTCAAGTGAAAATCCATTATTAATGATCAATTAAAAAAAAAGATAGTTATGTTCTGAAATACAATACGAATGTCGTAATATATTGATTAATTACTTGTGTCGTCCGTCGTCATCGTATACGCATTCACACAGCAACCAGTCAAAAGAACACCTATTCAGGTAAAGAAAAAGCATGGCGGTGACTCCCAAAAGCTGGCTGGAAAAGGGTGAAAAACTCAACTCCGAACGTGCACGTGGGACTGGAAGTTTCTACTCACCAATATATATATAGCAAGATGCTAAGAGGAAACTCACATCTCAAAACAAACAATACTGAGTCTGACAGAGTTCGAAGGAAGAGATATAGAGATTATAAGATGGGCGGAGATAAAGGAACTGTCTGCGTCACAGGAGGGACCGGCTACATCGGCTCCTGGCTGATCAAGGTGCTTCTTGAGCAGGGTTACGCTGTTCATACCACTATTAGACCTGACCCAGGTAAGATTAGTGTTTGCAAGCTTAATCGAAATTGAAAACAATTCTTTTTTTTGGTGTTCAGATTTATGGAGGGAGTAATTGAGAATATAAATTAAGACTCTAAGTTGAGAAAATGTTGACAAGGTGAGGAGAGCTAGTTTGGTATTTGGATTGATTGAAATTATTACAGGACAGAGATATTGTTGGACATATATTGATATTTCATAATGTTTTAATATTTTACATTGTCGAAATTAAAAAGAAATAAGTGCTTTAAATAAATAAACTCATTATAAACTACTTGTGTTGAGTTTAATACTCTGAAGGTTTAGTAGTTTCTTTTTTCCCACAAAAAAGGCCTAAATTTCTTAAATATGAGACCACAGAGTTCAGTCAAACTTTACTAAACATGATTGGTGCTTCAATATATCCAGGAAACAAGAGGGACGTTAGCTTCCTCACTACCCTCCCAGGAGCAGATGAAAGGCTTAAAATCTTCAGAGCAGATCTTAGTGATCCGGAGACTTTCGGTGCAGCCATCGAGGGATGCAAAGGAGTTCTCCATGTTGCCTCTCCCATGGATTTCCAAGACAATGAACCTGAGGCAGTAGTGACCAAAAGGGCAATCGATGGAGCACTAGGCATCCTGAAGACATGCTTAAGATCAAAAACAGTGAAGAGGGTTGTCTTCACTTCTAGTATTGCCTCAGTGTATTTCAACAAGAAGGACGTAGACATGATGGATGAGAGTTTTTGGACTGATGTGGATTACGTTAGAGAACTTAAGTCATACGTAAGCTCTTATGCGATTACCAAGACTTTGACAGAAAAAGCAGCTCTTGAATTTGCAGCAGAACATGGAATGGATCTGTTGACGGTCATTCCTCCTTTGGTTGTCGGTCCCTTCATCTGTCCGAAGTTAACTGGTTCAGTGCGCGCAGCATTGGCTCCGATTCTAGGTATGACTTCAAATTTTGTTTATTTATTTATTTAATATTTACTGAAATATTATGAACTTTTTGTGTCCACTATACTAAAACGGTAAGATTGATATCTGTTCAGGG
>NW_018397258.1:1598338-1601340 GCF_002168275.2 Theobroma umbraticum
TCCTTTGCATCCCTCGATGGCTGCACCGAAAGTCTCCGGATCACTAAGATCTGCACTGAAGATTTTAAGCCTTTCATCTGCTCCTGGGAGGCTGGTGAGGAAGCTAACGTCTCTCTTTTTTCCTGCAGGTCATATTTCAGCACCAATCATGTTTAGTAAAGTTTGACTGAAAGCTGTGGTCTCATATTTAAGAAATTAAGAAATCCTATCCACCACTGTTTTTAAATTTCTGGTTCTTAAAAATAGCTCGAAATGGAACAAACTGACATAACTAAAAAGAACAGAAATAGCTACTCACAAACAACTAAACCAGCAACAACAATATCTCTGTCCTGTAATAATTTCAATCATTCTTCACTTGTTCAACATTTTCTCAGCCTTTAGATCACTTAATTTATATTCTCAATTACTCTGTGCATAAATTTCTACACTCCCAACAAAAAAAAGTTCTTGATAATTATTAGTAAATTGTTTTCAATTTCAATTAACTTTACAAACACTGTTCTTACCTGGGGGTTCTGGTCTAATAGTGGTATGAACAGTGTAACCCTGCTCAAGAAGCACCTTGATCAGCCACGAGCCGACGAAGCCGGTCCCTCCTGTGACGCAGACAGCTCCTTTATCTCCTCCCATCTGATCTCTATATCTCTCTTCCTTCGAATTCTCTCAGTAATATTTGTTTTGAGGTTTGAGTTTGCTCTTAGCGTCTCGCTAAATTTATAGCCTAATGAATAGAACCTTCCAGTCCCACATGCACGTTTTGCGTTAAGGTTCTCTCCTTTCCAGCCAGCATTTTGGGAGTCACCGCCAAACTTTTCTTCATCTGCATAGGTGTTCTTTTGACTAGTTGCAGTGTCCAAAAGGATCTGCAACGTTTCCCTTCTTGGACCTTAATGCGTATACAATGACGATTCGACGTCACAAAGTAATTAATATATTAAGAAATTTCGCACGGACATCTAATTCTAGAAGTTCAAATGTCACAAATTCTACACGAACAACCCTCCTAGACTCCTTTTAGGATCCTAGCAGGGTTACCAGGCGCTGAAATTGACCTTTAAACGCTCCACGACCAATTGCCAAACTCATGGAATATTATTCAAAATTAAGAATCCTTTTCCAGAATAGTGATTACTTATTTCTAAACAAATTAGTACGGTTTCTAGAATATTGTAGAAATTAAATGGGTCCTAAAGTTTTGGGGTTGTCAGATTTCTAGAAAAATAAACCCAACTTGGAACACTTTTTAACTATTACTAGACTTAAAGGGGCATTGAATATATTGGTACACCTCACACCTTAGAAACTTTTGTGGCAAATAGGATTCTCAACAATCCCTCTCTCTTTACACTTTTATTACAGCATTGAATGGCTCTGGCAAAGATTTGGTGGATACTTTGATTATTTAAAGTACTTCTATCCCATATGGGCGGACACATACCTTGAATTGATATATTGACTAATAAACAAGTCTTCTTTTTGCCCTTCTGCGTTTGGATGTTCAAAAAAGAATACATGGGCATTGCGTGATACGTATCATTAATGTGTATCAAAATGTAAGGGTCAGTCTTCATGGATTTAAAGTAGAATAATTGATAAAATTCGATCAATTGAAACTGATTTGTTTTAGTTTTGGTATTAAACGGTTAGGAAGAGTAATATGTGTAATTATTTTGATTGATTTTCATCAATCAAAATGTAAAACGAACCAATCAATAATTATATTTAGTTAAATATATATATTTTGTATACATAAATAATATTAATATTTTTAAAATATACATAAAAATACCCAATCTATGTCTTTTGGCATATTCTAAGGCTAGCTGTCGTATTTTACCTTGATATTGACATGCTTATGTACAAGCTTGTTGCTTCAACGTAAATCAAGATGACTCCTTGTACTTGACTTCGACATCCCACCGCATTGTCGAACGGCTTTTTTTGAAGCCAACAGGTTGATTGAGAAACCCATCCAATATTTGGAGCCTGGCTGCTGCCTCTGGCAGGTCTGCAACGCAGCCGATATCCCTCTTGCTCTCTGCGGGTGCAGTTTGCAAACCCAATTGGCTTGCGGTGCAAATTTAGAATTAGAGTCCTCTGAGGGGACAGCCACAGTTTCAATGAAAACTAACAAAGAGTGGGCCTAAAATTTTGGCGTTTCGTGGGCAGCTGAAGCCATGTTCAATTTATCACACAATTTTCCGGGTTAGGCCTGGACCTCGCTTAACCCAAGCCTCGTGCATCCTTCTCCTCTGGGGACCGACTCCTTGTGAAGATGAAAAGAGAAGGGAAACATAGAAACTTAATCTTGGAGTTTTTTTTTTGAAAAAAAATAGAAATCTTTGTTATTGTATGATATAATATATTGTATCAGGGCTTGAACCCAAGTAAATTTGGCATAAGAAAGTCTCCTCTTATGTGTAGCGTTGCACATATTTATGGAAAAATAAGCATAAAAAAATAGCATTTTTATTTATTCTATTCTGTCCCATGCAAAGAAATATGATACATGAGTTAAATAAGTACAAACAATTATCCCAAAAAAGCTACTACTATTACAACGCAGTCCATAATTTCATGAAAACACAAGCATCGAAGCATGAAATGCAGCAGAAAAATACAATAATTTTTCTAGTTATTAGACCAAAACAATGAGCTTCATGAACCTCGACGCTAATACTTCTTTCTTTAGAATCCCAAAATCTTCACAGGAAGTGCATGCATCTTCATCCCTCAACAGATTGAATCATATATATCCTCAAGCATTTTGTTCTGGCAATGTAACAAATTGAAACAATTAGTTAATATTGTCGTTGCTGCAGATTTCATGCCATGCATGACGTGGAACTAAGAATGCTTATGCTTACTAGAGTAAGCCTTTTTCCTTGCAACACTTGATAGCTCCATCGTACATATCCTCAACTCCATACTTAAATTTGAAACCTAAATCCAATAGTTTCTTTGATGACAAACCAGGCATTTTAGTACCTTCAATTTCT
>NW_018397258.1:1601440-1718110 GCF_002168275.2 Theobroma umbraticum
ATATACATGATTCAATCTGCCGAGTGATGAAGATGCACTTCCTTTGAAGATTTTGGGATTCTAAAGAAAGAAGTATTAGTATCGAGGTTCACGAAGGTCATTGTTCTGGTCTAATAACCGCGAAATTATTGTATTTTCTGCTGCAGTTCATGCTTGCGATGCCCGTGTTCTCATGAAGTGTGGACTGCCTTTTTTTGTTTTTTATAATTGTTTGTGTAACATATTTTTTTGTATGGGACAGAATATAGAATAAATAAAAAGGAAGTTCGGTTAATGCTTATGTTTCCATAAATTTGTGCAATACTACCCGTAAGAGAATTCATATTGCCACTTTTAATTGGGTTTGCAGCCCCAGTAGAATATACGTTATTATACGTTAGCAAAGAAATTTTTTTTATCTGAAAGACCCCAACAAGATGAAATTTCATCCACAGTGGAGAAGGATGCTCCTGGCTTGGGTTAGCCAAGGTCTACCCGAACCCGGAACATCGTGTGATAAACATGGCTTCAGCCTGCAAAACTCCCAAATTCTAGGCTCACTCTTTGAATGTTGTCATCTAAACTCAGGCTGTGCCCTAAGAGGACTCCAATTCTAATTGTCACGGCAACCCCAATTGGATTTGCAAACTGGACCGGCAGATAGCGAGAGATATATGGGGTGCCTGGCAGACCTGCCAAGGGCATCACAGATAGGCTCCAAATATTGAATAAGGTTCTCAATCAATCTGTTAGCCTCGAAAAAGGCCGTTCGAGGGTGGGTTGGGAGCCTTTCTTTCACATTACTTATCTCATGGATGCTAAAGGCAGCAAGCCTGATGGAAGTAGTGACCTTTTTTTTTTCTTTTACAGAGCCGAAGAGGATCTTCATTAATCCAGGAGGAAATGATACTATTCACCTGCATTTCATCATACAAAAAATCACCGAGCAGTACTGGAAGGATTACTAGGTCTAGTGGGAGAGCCATACAGATTCAACAAAGAATAAAAGTCTATTAAATACCGTATATGACGAAATTAAGTATAAGGAGTCATATTTATTTGAGCAAGAAGTGGGGATGAAAACATGTACAGTATAATCAGATATCTTACATTAATTGATCTGTTTAAATAAGTTTAGAGTATTTTATAATTGGATTTGGATAAAATTTGGATAATAAAACTATTACTTGTCATAAATTTAAGTAGTAATTATAAGATAATACCCTAATCTAATAATAAATTATAATTTTTAATATTAAAATTTTATTTTTTATATTATTTAACGTAATTTTCATTAACAATATATAAATTAATTTTAAACATATTTCTATTTCAAGTTTGGATTCAAGTTCAATTTTTTTATGAGTATTAACAATAAAATTCTTATATTAAGTATTAATTTTTAATCAAGATCAAATTTGAACATCTCGAAATCTATGAATATCCTGCCCACTATCATCCTTATGCGAAAGCAACAAGTTTGTATGTAATAAGCATGTCAAATTCATGATACAAAAAGACAGCTACCCTTAAGAATTTGCCAAAAGACATGGATTAGAAATGTTGTGCGCATTGGTTATTCATAATTCTTCCCTCGGCTGTTGGGCCCTTCATTTGTCCGAACATGCCACCATCGTGATTTGCGTCCTGCTGACTATTGCCAAATTTGAAGTGAAAAAGAAAGAACATAAAACTAGATATAGTCTATAATTGACAAAACCCTTTTGCCTTGTGGGATACTAGTGCTTTAATGATGGAAAAGTGTACAAATATTTCAATGTCGCTTAGTTCTTGTAAGAACTGAAAGGTTTTCAAGTTGGGTTTATTTTTCTACTTTTGACAACTCCACAATTATGGAACCTAATAAGTTTCTACAGTAATCTAGAAACCATACTAGTTTATAATTGACTTATAGGCTGAAAGTTCAAATAGAATAGATTATATAAGGGATTTTGTCAAGAAACAAGCAATTTACTGACGCAAAAATGGAAGTCAATCCATGGCGTTAACCAAGTCTAGATTTCTCCACCAGAGCGAAGAAAATTCCTCAAGAACATGGTTGGCAATTGGGCGTGAAGTGCCTTAAGGTGAAAAATTGAATACCAACACCTAGCCGCCTAGCTAGGATTCCACAAAGAAAACATAGGCTTATTAATATTAATTACTTTTGCCGCCAATCGTCATTGCATACGCATCAAATAAGCTTCCACGAAGGAAACGTGGCAGTTTGTTTCTGACACAGCAACCAGTCAAAACGAACAGCGATACAGGTAAAGAAAAGCACGGCGGTGACTCCCAAAAAGCTGGGTGGACAAGGGATAAAATCTTAACGCCAAACGTCCACGTTGGATTGGAAATTTATACTCACCACCAGAGTATAAACTTAGCAAGAGGTCGGCAGCAAGCTCACACCTCGAAACAGACGATACTGAGAGAGTTCGAAGGAAGAGAGATATAGAGATCAGATGGGAGGAGATAAAGGAGCTGTCTGCGTCACCGGAGGGACCGGCTTCGTCGGCTCGTGGCTGGTCAAGGTGCTTCTTGAGCAGGGTTACACTGTTCATACCACTATTAGACCTGACCCAGGTAAGATCGGAGTTTGTAAGTTTAATCAAAATTGACAACAATTTACTAATAATTATCAAGAACACATTTGTTTTTGGAAGTGTAGAAATTTTTGGACGGAGTAGTTGAGAATATTAATTAGGACTTCAGGTTGAGAAAATGTTTAACAAGTGAGCAGAGTTAGTTTTGGTATTTGGACGGATTGAAATTATTACCGGACAGAGACAAGTAGCAATCCTTGCTCTTGCTGGTTTAGTAGTTTGTGACTAGCTATTTCAGTTCCTTTTATGTCAGTTGTTGCATTTCAAGCTATTTATAAGAACCAGCAGATCAAAAACAATGGTGGATAGGATTTCCCAATATCTTAAATACGAGACCACAGAGTTCAGTCAAACTTTACTAATCGTGATTGCTGCTGAAATATGACCAGAAAACAAGAGAGACGTTAGCTTCCTCACCAGCCTTCCGGGAGCAGATGAAAGGCTTAATATCTTCAGAGCCGATCTTAGTTGTCCGGAGAGTTTCGGTGCAGCCATTGAGGGATGCAAAGGAGTTCTCCATGTTGCCTCTCCCATGGATTTCCAAAACAATGAACCTGAGGCAGTAGTGACCAAAAGGGCATTCGACGGAGCACTAGGCATCCTGAAGACATGCTTGAGATCAAAAACAGTGAAGAGGGTTGTGTTCACTTCTAGTATTGCCTCAGTGTATTTCAACAACAAGAATGTAGACATGATGGATGAGAGTTTTTGGACTGATGTGGATTACGTTAGAGAACTTCAGTGGTACGTAAGCTCTTATGCGATTACCAAGACTATGACAGAAAAGGCAGTTCTTGAATTTGCAGCAGAACATGGAATGGATCTGGTGACGGTCGTTCCTCCTTTGGTTGTCGGTCCCTTCATCTGTCCAAAGTTAACTGGTTCTGTGCGCGCAGCATTGGCTCCGATTCTAGGTACAACTTAAAATTTTGTTTTTATATTGATTCAACAGAGAATTTTTACTGAAATAGTATGAACTTTTTGTGTCAACTACTAAAACGGTAAGATTGATATCTGTTCAGGGAATAAGGATGATTACAGTCTTCTTCTCAATGTAGCGATGGTGCATATTGATGATTTGGCAAGGGCATTTATCTTCCTGCTCGAGCATCCTGAGGCAAAAGGGAGGTACAATTGTTGCTCGGACACAGTAACTGCTCAAAAGATAGTTGAAATTCTTTCTGCTAATTACCCAGAATACACACTTCCAATAGTAGAGTGAGTAAAGTTTTATTTTTCTTGGGCATTTTCTCAATAATTTGAACCCTTCTTATCTTAATCTTGGGACTGAAGAGAAAAAATTTTAAAGCTTTTTTCTTTTAATTCTTGGCAGATGCCTAGAAGAAATTGAAGGTCCTAAAATGCCTGGTTTGTCATCAAAGAAACTCTTGGATTTGGGTTTCAAATTTAAGTATGGGGTTAAGGATATGTACGATGGAGCTATCAAGTGTTGCAAGGAGAAAGGGTTTCTCTAGTAAGCATAATTACCGCTCTCTAGCATGCCTAGTTTGACGTCATGGTGCTAAAAGGGAACGATGTTAACTGATTGTTTCAATTTGTTACATTGCCAGGAACAAGAACTTGAGGATATACATGATTCAATCTGCCGAGTGATGAAGATGCACTTCCTTTGAAGATTTTCGAATTCTAAAGAAAGAAGTATTAGCATAGAGGTTCATGAAGCCCTTAAATTTTGGTGTAATAAACAGAGAATTAATTTTATTATCTGTCGTATTTCATGCTTCGCTGCTTGTGCTTTCATGAAGTATGACCTGCGTTTTCTGGGATTATTGTTTGTACTTTTCAACTCATGTAGCATATTTCTTTGCATGAGACAGAATAGAATAAATAAGAATGAAGCTCTTTTAATTGTTATTTTAAAATGAAAGAACAAAGTACACTGTCATAGATATCCCCAGAATTAGAAGGTATACTTTCAAAGTTGAAGTTGAAACTGTTTGGAATTAAAATAATAATCCAGAATCATTAGAAGATATAATAATAGAGACAGGACAAAGGGGCGGTGGTTGGAGGGGCACGTAGTGTTATTGTCAACAACCACTAACGAAGAAATAATTGCAGTATGTATCCGCAAAGGAGAGAGAATTATTTTTTAACAAAATTAATAGAGGAATATATTCTCTTGATTGAACTAAAATCCAAGAATATTTTGAATTTAGCTAATTAATATCTGATGCAAATCCGCATTTAGAGAGAGCTAAGAAAGAAGTGAAGTATAGAAAGATGGAAGAAGGAAAAGGAACCGTTTGTGTGACAGGAGGTACCGGATACATAGCTTCATGGCTGATCAAGAAGCTCCTTGAGGAGGGTTACTCTGTCCATACCACCATTAGAGTTGACCCAGGTAAAGGGTAAAAAACACATCCTTTTATTGTCATCTGCAACTCTGTTTTTCTTTGTGGCCTAAAACAGAGTTTTTTTTTTCTTCTCTTTTTGAATCTGTGATATATGACCAGAAAACAAAAAAGACATTAGCTTCCTCACCAGCCTGCCAAGAGCAACCGAAAGGCTCAAAATCTTTGCAGCTGATCTTAGTGATCCGGACAGTTTCGACGCAGCCATTGAAGGATGCCAGGGAGTCCTCCACCTTGCCACTCCAGTCGATTTTGAGAACAAAGAGTCTGAGGAAATGTTAACCAAACGGTCGATCAATGGAGCATTTGGCATCATGAAGGCATGCTTAAAATCAAAAACAGTGAAGAGACTTGTTTACACTTCTAGCTTATCCGCCGTTGTGTTTAACGACAAAGGTGTGGAGATCATGGATGAGAGTTTTTGGACAGATGCGGCTTTCGCTAGAGATAAATTAGATCCGTCCTTAAGTTCCTATGCGATTTCGAAGACTTTGACAGAAAGGGCAGCTCTGGAATTTGGAGCAGAGCATGGATTGGATGTGGTGACAGTGATTCCTCCTTTTGTTGTTGGTCCTTTCATCTGTCCCAAGTTCCCTGGTACAGTGCGCTTATCATTGGCTCCGGTCTTAGGTACAAGTCTATCAATGTTTTCCTTCATATTTTTAATTGCTTCAGGAAATATTCTTGCTTACGGAGACAAAAATTCAACAGATCAGAGAAATCCTTACTAAACTAGTGTTAATTTTTCGTGTCAACTACTAAAACAGTAAGATTGGTATCTGTTCAGGGAGTAGGGATGAGTATAGTCTTCTTCTCAATATAGCTATGGTACATGTTGATGATTTGTCAAGGGCATTTATCTTCCTGCTCGAGCATCCTGAGGCAAAAGGGAGATACAATTGTTCCTCGGACACGGTAACTATTCAAAAGATAGTTGAAATTCTTTCTGCTAATTACCCAGAATTCACACTTCCAACAGCAGAGTGAGTAAAAGCTTTTTTCTTTTTGTCCCCAGCAGTTTCTCTATAATTTAGAACTCATGTTATCGGACTACCTTTTTTTATTTTATTTTTAATTCTTGGCAGTTCCCTAGCAGAAATTGAAGGTACTAAAATGCCTAGTTTGTCATCAAAGAAACTCCTGGATTCGGGTTTCAAATTTAACTATGGGGTTGTGGATATGTTTGATGGAGCTATCAAGTGCTGCAAGGAAAAAGGCTTTCTCTAGTAAGCATAATTACAGCACCCTGTCATGGCTAGTTTGACATCATAGTTATGAAATCTACAGTAACGATTTTAACTGATTAGTTGTTTCCAATTTGTTAGATTGCGAGGACCAAGTGCCTCAGGATATGTATTATTCAATCAGTTGAGGGATGAAGATGCACTTCATGTGAAGATTTTAGGATTCTAAAGAAGGAAGTATTAGTGGCAAGGTTCATAAGCTCTTTATTTTGGTCAAAAAACTGTAAAATTAATGTATTTTCTGCTGTATTTCATGTCTTGATGATTGTGAATAACTGTATGCAGCCAAGCTTTCCTATCAACGTTCAGAAAAAGAACAAGAAAAAGTAGTTGTTTCTTACTCAATGGGAAATAAAGAAAGCTATGAACTTTTCTCAGTGATTTGCACTTGTGTCATCTTAATCTTGAGATCAAAAGCAAAACTGTTTATGTTGTTTTATTCTTGGTAGTTACTTAGAAGAAATTAAAGATAGAAAAACAGCCTGGTTTGTCATCAAAGAAACTCTTGGATGCGGACTTTGAGCAAATTTTTAATGAAGGGTGCTGCAAAGGAAAAAGGCCTTCTCTAGTATTGTAGATAGTTTGGCATCAGGTTACAAAATCTATAGGAATTCACGATATTGCTGAATTTGTTCCTCGGTGAGATCTAAATCTCGGAATTGAAGCAATTGTTGGGCAATATGAAGGCGAGATTGATATTGGAAACAATCATACTTCCAGTATTTGACATAATTTCTTGTTTTTATTATACTAATTCTTGAAATGTGAAGAATTCTGCTCATGGGCTTGAGGAATATTAATCAAACCAAGTTTAGGTTCATGTCATCTAAATCCAGATATGATCGGCTCTAAGTTTTCTTGGTTTTAACCGTAAAAGGATAGTAGCGTCATGGATATTAGAAATTCTGCCCTTCGAACGAAATGGATTTGGAGGTTGGGACAAGAAAAGGAAAGTCTATTGTGAAAGGTTTTGGTGGAAAAAGAAAATGGTGATCACTTGAGCTTGATTCCGAGAGTGGAGAGTAGCCGCAACGCTTCCACGCTATGGAAGAATATTATTTCACCCCTTTCCCCGACTAATGATTTTTTTCCACAGGTTAAATCTTATATGGGGATGGTCATTGGAAATGGAAGTAATGTGTTGTTTTGAAGTGATGAGTGGGTGGAGGGTGGTGTCTTGAAAAATATATTTTCTAGAATTTATGCTCTAGTGGAAAATAAAGAAGGGAGAGTGGCTGAATTTGGTGAATGGGCTGGTAACGAGTGGAGATGGGATATCTAGCTAAGACGACAACCTTTTGGTTGGGAAGAAGAGCAATGGACAGAATTCAAAAACACAATTGAAAGCTTCAATCTTAATCAACAGATAAGTGATGAAATTGTCTGGAAGGGTAACAGCAATGGGAAGTTCACAATTCGATCCTTTTGTGAGCAGGCCATGGACAAAAAAGACAAGCAAGAAGGAATTTGGAGTCTGGTCTGGGTCAATATTGCGCCACAAAGAGTGGAGGCCTTCATGCGGCAAATGGTTCAAGGTAGGGTGGCTGTGAAAGGAGAGCTACTGAGGAGAGTATTAATTAGTTATGATTCTGCAGTATGTAGCTTGTGCAATGGAAGTGTCGAAACGGTTAATCATCTGTTTGTGACCTCTTTTAAGGTTTGGGAAGTTTGGACAAAATGGTGCAGCTATTGGAACTACGACTGGATCACTCCCAATAACATTAAAGCTGCATTGGAGGCATGGAACAGAGCTGATGTGAGAAATAGTGACATGAGAATTTGGCGGATGGGGTTCTTTGCGATTCCTTGGACTATTTGGTTAAGTAGAAATGAAATCACTTTTAAAGGAAAAAGCTGGGGCCCTGAGCAGATTTTTGACTTGGTGGAACTAAGAGTTGCAAGTTGGGCTGCTGCTAAATGGCCTGATGATCATCCTAGTGTGCTGAGCTTATTCTGTCTAACCCAAGGTGCAGGTCACGAAGAAGGACAGAAGGAAACCAAAAGTAAGCATTGAATGGTAGAAACCAGAAGAGGGATGGATGGAATTCAATGTTGACGGGGCTGCCAGAGGGTCACCGGGGGAAGCAGGCATTGGGGGTGTCCTTCGGAACTGCCAAGGTGAGACCAAAATTATTTTCTCTAAATCGACGGGGGTAAGTGATGCGAATACAGCAGAATATCTTGCCATCAGAGAAGCGTTCCTGATTTTTGCAGCCACTGAATGGAGGAAACATATATTCTTGGTGGTTGAAAGTGACTCAGTGAATGCGGTTAACTGGGCAAACCAGCCTCAAACGGCTCCATGGAAATTGAGAAGATGGGTTCCACAGATAGAGAAGCTAAAGACAGAGGTTAGCAAATGAGAAATTATTCACATACAATGAGAAGGCAACTAAGTTGCTGACGGGTTGGCAAAAGAAGGGGTCAATAGCAAGCGGGACCTTTTGCAGATTTTAGGAATCGGTGAGGAAAACTCTAGCTAGTGAAGCATCCAATGTCTTGCGATCTGTGACCAGGTGGTTGAAGCTTCTACTCTTTTTTGAGGTTCTTTTGTGCTTTTGGGTTGTCTGTAAAAAGTTTTGTGGTTGTCGAGGGTAGGAGGGGCCTCTCCTATTGTGTTATGCTACCATGAATTATTGTGTTTTGTTTAGACAAGAATGTGCAGGTCTCTGCTTTATGAGAGTGTATTGTTATCTAATTTTTACATAGTAGATTTTTGTAAGTAGTTGTACGGAAGATTTGGAGATTATATCTGTTTTTTGTGTCCAGTTATGGTCCACAAATTATTGGATCTTTTTATGATATTCTTTTGAAGAGGATTTTTCCATCCTCATTAGCTATGAAACTTTAATCTTTCAAAAAAGCAAAAAGGATAATTGCGTAATCACATACGCATGGACAAAATTGTACATTACACCAAAGTCGCAGACTTGCTGTCAGCGTAAAGATGACACCACCCCGCAAAGGGATATCGCAATCCTTCATTTTAAGCTAACCCCACCCAGCAAAGTGCAGGTGGACAATGACGGACTACCTGGACCACTTGAGGAGGAAGGAAATCATGATGTGAATTTCACCTATATTTTTTAATGGAAGCATGGTTGCCATTTCACAATTGATATATGGCCTAAATCTTCTGAGAGAGCACTTTGAAAGGAGATAAGTCAAGGGTAATGGAAGGAGATAAAGGAACCGTGTGTGTGACTGGAGGTACTGGATATATAGCTTCATGGCTGATCAAGAGGCTTCTTGAAGAGGGTTACTCTGTGCACGCCACTGTTAGAGCTGATTCAGGTAAGGAGTAAAGTTAATAAGATTAGAACACCATTTAATTTTTAATAACAAAGAGGAACTATTTTCTCTTGAGGCCTATAAATTTAAGGACAGATTAATTTATATATCAAATTCAGGGTGAGAGAATTAGTATTGAACAAATAAACAAGATTTATGCTGGATTAATGAAGCTTTTCTGCAGAGAACTATTTAATTGTGTTATCGTTTCCATTTTTTTTTCTTAATATTCCTGAAGGGTGGTGCTGTTCCTAGGTGTATCAAGCTGTTTTCACAAACCACATGGTTGAATCTTTTTTTTCTTTTTTGAAAGATTGAAGTTTCATTGCAAAGAAGGATGGAAAATTCCCCTTCAAAAGAAATCAGTAAAGAACCAGTGATTTGTGGGTTATTCCTGGGCACAAAAAGCAGATATATTCTTCAAATCTTACTCACAGCTACCTATAAAAACCTGCTATATAAAATCGAACAATTATACACCTCGTATGACTGATACATGCACAATCCTACCTATACAGAACACATCAAGTCATAGCAGCAGAACAAAATAGAATCAAACCCTTCCTACCCTTAAACAACCACAAAAACTTTAACAGACAATCAAGTAGCACAAAAATCATCAATTCAAGAACAGAACCTCAGCCACGCAGTCAAAGATCGCAAGGCATTCGATATTTCACTAGCTAGAAGTTTCCTCACCAGTTCCATATATCCGCAGAAGATCCTGCTGCCTATTAACCCCTTCTTTGGCCAACTTATCAGCAACTTGATTGCCTTCTCTTCGTATGTGAATAATTTCCCATCTGCTAACCTCTTTCTTTAGTTTCTCTATCTGCAACACCCATCTTCTCAATTTCCATGGAGTTTGAGGCTGGTTTGTCCAGCTTGCCGCATTCACTGAGTCAATTTCAAGCACCAAGGATATATGATTCTTCCACTCGGGGGCTGCAAATATCAGGGACGCTTCTCTAATGGCAAGAAATTTTGCTGTATTTGCATCACTGACCTCAATCGATTTAGAGAAAACAACTTCGGTCTCACCTTGGCTGTTTCGAAGACCCCCAATACCTGTTTCCCCCGGTGACCCTCTTGACAGCCCCATCAATATTGAACTTCATTCATCCCTCTTCTGGTTTCTTCCATTCAATACCGACCCTTAGTTTCGTTCCATCCTTCTTTGTAACCGGCACATTGGGTTGACAGAATAGGCTCAGCACACTAGGATGTTCATCAGGCTATTTAGCAGCAGCCCAGCTTACATAGTTGAATCTTTTAATATGTGACTTATGACCAGAAAGCAGAAGAGACATCAGTTTCCTCACCAGTCTGCCAGGAGCAGCCGAAAAGCTCAAAATCTTCAGTGCAGATCTTAATGATCCGGACAGTTTCGATGCAGCCATTGAAGGATGCAAGGGAGTCCTCCATGTTGCCACTCCTGTCGATTTCGAGAACAAAGAACCTGAGGAAGTAATAACCGAAAGGGCAATCAGTGGAGCGCTAGGCATCGTGAAGGCATGCTTAAAATCAACAACTGTGAAGAGAGTTGTTTATACTTCTAGTGCATCCGCAGTTGTGTTCAACAACAAGGATCTGGACATGGTGGATGAGAGTTTTTGGACCGATGTGGATTTTGTTAGAGAAAAAGTGGACCCGCACGCACGTTCTTACGTGATTTCCAAGACTTTGACAGAAAGGGCGGCTCTTGAATTTGCAGCAGAACATGGACTGGATCTCGTGACAGTGATTCCTACTTTTGTTGTTGGTCCTTTCATCTGCCCCAAGTTCCCTGGCTCAGTGCGCACGACATTGGCCCTGCTCTTAGGTACAAGCTAATTTTGCCATGAATAGTTCCCACTTTAATTGCTTCAGGCAAAACTCTTTTCTTCAGTTGGTTTGGTTTTCAATTACCTTATGTGGACAAGTTTTATTGCTCTGTTTCGGCCTAAACAGGCATCCAATTGGGCTTTAGAAAACTGTTTCTACTGAATTTCAATAGGGAATATTCACCAAGGTCAGTGAAACTAAATATTTATATAGGGAACCAGCATGAATATGCTACAATTCTGAATACATCAATGGTGCATGTTGATGATGTGGCATGGGCACATATTTTCCTGCTTGAGTATCCTGATGCAAAAGGGAGATACAATTGTTCTTCGGACAGAATCAGTCTTCAGAAGATGGCTGAAATTCTTTCTGCCAAGTATCCAGAGTTCCCAATTCCAACAGCAGAGTGAGTGAAGTATTTCTCAAATAATTCAAAGTTATGTTAGAATAATCTTGGACTACCAGCGGAGTTTCCTCAATTCCCTCTTTTCTTGGCAGTTCCTTAGCAGAAATCCAAGGTATGAAAGAACCTGGTTTGTCATCAAAGAAACTCTTGGATACAGGATTCAAATTTCAATATGGGGTTGAAGAAATGCTTGATGGAGCTATTAAGTGTTGCAAGGAAAAAGGCTATCTCTAGTAAGTATAATCTACCATCACTAACAGTATATTATGGTGAAAATGTCCGGAAACAATGTCAACCAATCGGTTTCAATTCATGCTGCAAAATGCAGGGAGAACGGGCCTGAAGATGTGGTTGAATCCAGAGTGTCAAAGAGAAGAGGCTCAAGGAAGCTTGTGATAACGTAAATCTAAATAAGCTTGAAAAGCCACAAATCCAATGTAGTTTGAGTTGTCTTCTATGTTTCCAAACTTGTTCTTGTGAAGTGTGAGCTGCATTTATAGTTTAGCTTATATTTCCATTTTATCTTATATTTAGAATGACTGCGGTCCATTTTATTGATTAAGATGAGTTCAAAATTTTAAGGTATAATATTTAAAGAAATTCTTAAATTATTTAAAAAATTTTAAATAATTTTTTTATTCTATTACCTTCAATTAAATTTTTCGATTTTTATAACAAATAAGTTAAAATGTAATTTCTCATTCAATAGTTTTTATAAACATTAATATTAACTTTTGATTTGCATTCTTCTTCTCTATATTTTCTTTAGGTGAGTAAATGGTCCATTAAGTTAATTTGAATAAAAAGTTTTAATAATTGAATATTACTTAAAAATTAATCAAATTGATAAAAATCAATAATGAGTCGATTAATTGATTAATAGAATTATATTAATTTATTTAATCGATGAACGAATTAATTAATCAAAATTTTTGGTGTTACGAGTCTTGATTCATTCAAGACTAATTTTTTAATTTCATTTTTCCATGATAGTTAGAAAATAAATAAAATTAAATTATGATATCTTAATAATATCATGAGTTTAATAATATTAAA
This sequence comes from Theobroma umbraticum, assembly GCF_002168275.2. Taxonomy (NCBI): domain Eukaryota; kingdom Viridiplantae; phylum Streptophyta; class Magnoliopsida; order Malvales; family Malvaceae; genus Theobroma; species Theobroma umbraticum. Next base: position 1,614,225 of record NW_018397258.1, read on the forward strand.
ATGTTCTAATAAACATGGTTAAAAACATTAAAACAGAAGAAATGACTCAAATATGAACAATACTTATGTACTTATAAATCTAAATTGATTAATTTGGTTAATCAAAAAAAATTGCACAATAAAAATCGATGGAATGAATCGATTTAATCACGTTCACTTTCGAATTAATCCACAAAGTAAAATAATCAAATCGTTTTAACTACATATATTTTATTAATTTAATGACTTAAGCTTGAATTGAAAATTTTCCAAACTTTAAGGTTCGATTTGTAATATTACATAAGCTTTCAAACGAATGACCGTTAGGAGCCTGAGTGCAGCTCAAGCTACCTTCAAGTTTACTGCTTAAATGTCACAAATCGACGTCGTTTTGACGCATTGTTTTCCTTTCGTGGAGCGAAATCCGCGATTCGTTGAAACGCCAACCCCACGCAATATAACGGCCATTCTCAAACTGCGCCATCTTTCTCTCATCTTATTACAAGCACAAACGCATGCACTCTTTTTTCTCTTCAAAAAAATTTTCTCTCCCTTTTTAGCTCAAAAAGTTCTTAATTGTTTTTTTTTTCCTGGTTTTGTGAAAATCATCTTGTTTTGTTCGCAAAATCGACGCATTTGTAATAAGCGATGTCGTTTTCGGATTCTGAGTCGTCTTCCCATGGCTGTGAAAGAGAATACAAGGTGTTTCGACAGTTCAGCCGCGATCGTATGTCCTCTCTACTTGAACTCATTGTTTTTAGATTTTTGTCTGTTTGTTTTCAAGATCTTGAAAATGTCAAGTTCGAATTAGCTCGATCTTTGGCAGCGCCCTCCGCTCAGAGAAAGTGCTATTCCCTGAGGTTTACGTGTCGACTACTTGGAGAGCTTATTGAGTCTCTGGCTGTTTGGCTTACGATATTGATGACTTTCTTTTCAGGCCTATTGTATGAAATGCTTGGATCTTCGACATCTGGAGGTTCAAAATCTGCTTGGAAGGTTCGATCTTATAATTCTTGTTTTCTTGCATTTCATTATTTGAATTTCCATTTTCTTTTACTTGTTAATTTTTTTCTTATCTTTTAGGCTTTTTCTTTCTCAGCGCTAGATAGTTGATACTGATCTTAAGTTTTTTCAGTCATTTAATCTGTTCGTGTATGCTTAGTCCACAATAGAATCAGACTAATTAGTTTCTCCAGGTTGTTTTAGTCAATTTTGATGGATTTTTGGCAGGTACTCATAATGGATAAAGTGACCGTCAAAGTCATGTCTCATTCGTGTAAAATGGCAGACATCACAGATCAAGGAGTTTCCTGTAAGCTTATAGAAATTGATTTAAGAAATTCTTGATATATATTACTTTTGAAAACATGAAGCAATGTGTTGTAGAATAGCTATTGATATTGCTGGTTGCAACTTACCTGAGATTCTTGTCTATTGCAGTGGTGGAAGACCTTTTCAGGAGAAGGCAGCCATTACCATCCATGGAAGCTATATATTTTATCCAGCCATCAAAAGAAAAGTATGTTGTTTATTTCTTTTAAATTTCATTTCACTTTCACTACATATTCCTTCGTTGCTTTTGACCTCTGCTTGTCTTTATACTAAGATCTTTCACTGTGAATTCTATATCAATGTTTCAAAACTCTGAACCCATTTTGACCCAATCTTTTGCTAGCATGCAGTATTATCATGTTCTTATCTGACATGTCTGGAAGGGAGCCTTTATACAAGAAGTATGTGAACGATTTTCCCCAGAAACTTTGATTTTATGTGATCTGACAACGTTCTCCTGTCTCCGCTCCCCCTAACGCTGATTTTCTTTCCCAGGGCATTCGTATTTTTTAGTTCACCTGTTCCAAAGGAATTCGTTAATCACATTAAAAGCGATACAAGTGTGATACCTCGCATAGGTGCATTGAGAGAGGTATGAATTTTCTATTTATATTAGTTCTTGCAACATTTACTGTTTTTTTTTTAAAGTGTTTTACTTAGATTCTGTTGTTTTGACTTATGGTTTTTGTTGCTTGTTAATTTGCAGATGAATTTGGAATACTTTCCTATAGATAGTCAGGTTGGACAACAACATTTGTTCCTTTATTTTTGTTTGAATGCCTTATAATGAATTCATGACTGAATCTTAATGATCCATCCAATTTTGGACGCAGTTGTATTTGCATTATTATGATCTTTAAAAATTTATCTTTTTTAAATGACAGAGATGTCACCTTCAATGCAAATTTATTTATTGTTTATCTGTCATAAGTAATTACCCTTGAAGTTAGAGTTCTCATGAACCAGATGATTGATTATTGAAGGTATAACCAATTTGTGCTAGGACAAAATTGCTTATGTTTTTGTGCCCATTAAAGTATCAGGGTCTAGGAGAGTTATGATTACATAAATTGTGACCTCACTTGTTTTGGTTAGGGCCCAAGATATGAGTTGATTGCCAGATGATTATTAGGAAGTATATTTAAAATATGTTATCCACCAAGACCTTTTGATGCAGGGTTTTATCACTGATCATGAAACAGCCTTGGAGGAACTCTTTAGTGAAGATGCTGAGAAGTCTCGCAAATTTGAAGTTTGTTTGAATACAATGGCGACTCGAATTGCCACAGTTTTTGCCTCATTGAAGGTATGAATTGTATAAGAAGTTGGTAAAGAACTATGATACTAAAAGGTGAAAATATGGGCCAAGCTTATAAAGTAAAAATGTCACATTTAGTCTCTGCAGTTTATTCCGTATGCGACTTCAAGCCTTAACATTTGTATTATTTATGGCAATCTTCCTTTTGAAATCAAATAGCATCTTATTGTTAGATAATTAACTGGGTTGGACTTCTCAGGAGCTTCCATTTGTGCGATATCGTGCTGTCAAGACACAAGATGCATCTACAGCAACAACCCGTGACTTAATTCCTTCTAAGCTTGCCGAAGCTGTTTGGAACTGTCTTTTGAAGTACAAATCTATTCCCAACTTTCCACAAACTGAAACATGCGACCTGCTTATCTTGGATAGATCTGTTGACCAGGTTAACTATAATTTCTGTATTCATGATGTGCTTTATTTGAGCAATGTGAGGTTGATTTTGTTGAAAGTGATGGCACTTTAAATGTTTAGATTGCTCCTGTGATACATGAATGGACATATGATGCTATGTGCCATGATTTACTTGATATGGATGGAAACAAATATGTGTTTGAGGTAAGTTTTTCTTGTTAAATTGCTTCCAAGAGTTCATTTTCTTTCTTCTTTTCTGTTTTTTCTTAAATTTTATTTTATTCTCATATAAGAATAACATGTGTTTTCTTAGGTTCCTAGCAAATCAGGTGGCCCACCAGAGAAAAAGGAGGTCCTTTTAGAAGATCACGATCCAGTTTGGCTAGAGCTTCGCCATGCACACATAGCCGATGTATGTCTCATGCACTTATATTCTCTGTTATCTGGAAAGAGTAAAACCATAATGCTCTTTTCCACCATTAACATGTTAGGCAAGTGAGCGCTTGCATGATAAGATGACCAACTTTAAATCAAGGAACAAAGCCGCACAGGTTCAGAGCTCAAGGTTAGTGGCTTCACTGCTGAACTTTGTGAAATAGTAAGAAATTATGTATCTGATGAAGTTTTGCCATTAGCATATAACTTGAAGATGATGATTGTATGGTCTAATCTTAAGCTTAGTAATGAATTAGTAGGAAGGTTGTTTGCAATAGGGGAGTTTACATCATTTTGAAGTTTTATATAGATTCATGAGTAGTATGGCCTTGAATTAGAGGAGGACACATAGTATTTTGTGAAGTATAATGCGGATTATCATATAACTAGACAAGTAGACATGTTTAGGAATTTGTTTTTAATACTTTTTAAATGGAATATGTAGATGCTTCCTTTAAGGACTACTTGCATGATTGAAAGTTAAAAATATTTCTACTTTAGGTCACAATCTCTCTGAATGATGAACTGAATTAAGTTAAATATTCTTGCAACTCCTCCATAGACCCTTTCTGTTGAAGTTTGGTTCATTGCAGAGATGGAAGTGAATTATCTACTCGAGACTTGCAGAAAATTGTGCAAGCTTTGCCACAATATAATGAAATAGTTGAAAAGCTCTCTCTGCATGTGGAGGTTTGTTTATTGTTGAATGCCCGGCTTTTTAATTGTCACTTTCTTATTGAATTAAGTGCTATCTCCTTTTTAATTGTCATTTTCTTGTCGAATGTCATAGATATTCATTTGCTTCAGGGATGTATGTGGTCATTTAGCCAAATGTTTACAAAGGTAATAAATATGACTAAGTTGTAACTACTAAAAATCTTACTATAGGAACCAACAAAAGATCTGAGCACTCATACCTGAAGTGTTCACACTCTTGCCTTTTGGAGTTCTTTTTACTTCATGTTATAAGATTATGAGATTAAAAGTAAACCCATCACCTATCTGCTTAACTTTTAGGTTGAGTGATTACAACATGCATGGTTTTGATATCAACATGTATAATGTTAACAAAGGAAATAAATATGACTAAGTTTTAGTAAGTTTTAACTACTAAAACTCTTGCTGTAGGAAGAAAGAAAAGTTCTGAGCTCTATTAAGTGTTCACACTCTTGCTTTCTGGAGTTCATTGGAATTTATGTGATACATGTTTGGGATTAAGACCCACTCTTGAACCCTCAACTTATTGCTTAAATTTATAGGTTGAGTAATCCTCGACAGCATGCATGGTTTTGATATCAAGAACAACTTCATCCTGAGATACATTCTCAAATATTTGAGATAGCACTAGCAGTAATTCAATACAGTTTTAAGTTGCTAGTAGCTCTTGAATGCAAAGTGGAGCTTTCTGTTTGTCCTAGTCATCATCTGCAAGGTGGAGCCTTCAATACATTTTTAAGTTGCTTGTATTACACTCTTGAAATGCAAAGTGGAGTATTCTGTTTATCCTAGTACAAGCATCATTTGTAAGGTTGTGGAGGCTTGCAAGGAGATGGTTAACCTGACAATTATATCAACAGATTGCCGGAACAATTAACAAATATATCAGGGAAATGGGGCTTCGTGAGCTTGGACAAGTAGAACAGGATCTTGTTTTTGGAGATGCTGGAGCAAAGGACGTCATCAGCTTTCTGAGGACAAAGCAGGTGATGTCATGGTTGATGCTTAGATAACATTAAATATTGTAGGATTGGAATTTTTTTTAACTTTCCTTTTAAAATCTCATGACATTCAAAGTTTTAATCCATACAGGATGCATCTCCGGAAAATAAATTGCGTTTGCTGATGATTTATGCGTCAGTCTATCCAGAGAAATTTGAGGGTGATAAAGCTTCAAAGCTTATGCAGGTAGCTATTGCATTCCCTATCTAAGTAATTAATAGGAGCTTGTTCTGCTGGTAATTGCATAATTTGAGAAAATTTTCTTTCCTTTTTACTATCTGTCAATGCTTCCTGAATTGAAATAGAAGACTGGTCAATGTCATGTGTACCAACAAAACTCAAGGAAGCCATGTCTTAAGGATAGAACCAATCAGAAGTGCAAATTGCTCTGGCAAAGCAAACACTTTCAACTCACAGACTTGTATCCTGCTCCTCTTGCTTGGCCAAGAAGTGTTAAACATAAAAGGATACTAGGACTAATGGCTTGTTGCTTAACTTTATATTCCCTATTTGAACTTCTTTGATCAAGCTTTTGAAGCATAGTGGATTGGACAGATAGCTGTTATAACAAACAAGCTTTTTGTGGTTGTTTTCAACCTAGTTGTTCTTCCAGACTTGTTTGTCATTTGCACTACAGTTTAGAAGAGTTTCAAGTTTTAATTTCCTATATTTCATAACAGACAATGATTTGTGTAGTTTTTTGTAGACAATTTAATGATCAATTGGGTTGATTCGTAATTCAACCTAGTTGTTCTTCTTAACTTTATTCTGATTTGCACTGCAGTTTAGAAGACTTCAAGTTTTAATTTCCTATGTTTCATAACAGGCGGATGGATTCTATATGTAGCTCTGTGTACAATTTACTTATCAAAGCAAATCAATGATTTTAACTGAATTAGTGAAGTGAACTGTTATTTGTTTTTTCTTTTCTCTATTTGTTCATCAGTTGGCTAAATTATCACGAGAAGATATGAAAGTTATTAACAATATGCAATTACTTGGAGGATCATCACAAAGTAAAAAAGCAACCAGTGGTTTCTCGCTCAAGTTTGATGGCCAAAAGGTAAGCCAAGTAGCTTTGAGACAATAAATGAAGATCAGTTAGGATCCTGCCCTTATCAAAAACATAGTGGTTTGAGTTATAGAACACTAATCAATGAACATCCTTTTGATGTCAGACAAAACAAGCAACAAGAAAGGACCGAACTGGAGAGGAAGAAACTTGGCAACTATTTCGGTTTTATCCCATGATAGAGGTATGATCTATCTTTTATCTTTTTTTTCTCAATATGTGTGATTTATATCAATGTATCTCTGAATATTTTGTCTTGGAAAACTTCTGTGATTAATTTATATCTCAGTGACCAATCTCCCATTATGCATATTATACAGCTTAGAGTTGTACCTTTAAGATTTTTAAAGAAATCAGTCTTCATAGAACTACACCTTGTTTACAAAAGACAACTTCTAAAAAGAACACAAGCACACACTAACAGATACTCAAAAACAAGAAATGATTTCATGTACAAGAGAAAGATGTTTCGTTTGATCTACTAGTTCCTTGTTAATGCCTTATGCATATAATTAAATGCTATTGGTTGACATTTTTCACACGACAGGAGCTTATTGAAAATCTTAGCAAAGGTGAGCTGCCAAAGAACAACTATTCATGTATGAATGAACCAAGTGCAGTTGTCCAGGACAGACCCCAAAATGGATCGTCGCGGACAAGACCAACTCCAGCTGCACCTACAGAGAAAAGGCCGGCTCATTCAATGAGATCAAGACGAACAGCAACCTGGGCACGGCCTCACTCTTCTGATGATGGATATTCCAGGTACCCTTTCAGCTCAAAGTCTCATCTTTTTATACCGGGCCCCTTTCTGAACAGTAGTTGTTCTACTGGCTAGATAGATCATAGACATACTCTTGACTCTTCAATGATTATTGTCTCGTCTATTTCTCCTTGCATCAAACTCTGTAATGCAACACATAACTCTCTTCAGTGCCTTTTGCAGTGATTCAGTTCTGAAAAATGCAACTGCTGATTTCAAGAGAATGGGACGGCGTATTTTTATATTTATCATAGGTGGGGCAACTCGATCTGAGGTAAAGTAGCTGCTGCATTTCTCTTATTGGCTTTGAGTTGATATTTGAATCTCATCTGATGTTTTAAATTGATGCCCTTTTATTGTTGGGATTGTTAACCTGATAGATTCTATTGCTATTGGCAGCTACGAGCATGTCACAAACTCACAGCAAAACTGAATAGGGAAGTTGTCCTGGGTTCTTCTAGTTTGGATGATCCTCCACAATATATTACGGTAAATAGATTTTGTTCATATCATTTTCACAGTAAGAGTACAAAACCTGGCACAAGAGGATATATCTATGGTATATTTTTGCACATTTCTTCACAGTAAGATCGAGTCCATATGTGATTTGGCAAGTATCTAAATGCATGCATACATACACCCCATCTGAGATCTCTTTTTACTTCCTAAACATTTTCATGCATCCAAAAGAAGTTCCACAACCACAAGAGAACTTCGTTTTCTCATCTCTCAATCCTGTTTCCTTGAGAGCAGTCTGACCAAATTTCAGAAGCATTTTTCTGAGATATAAATGGAACTAAAAGATGCAGCAAACTGCAGAAAAGGAGGAGCAATTGTTTTCTTTTTAAGTTATTGCTTCTAACGATTTTATCTCCATGTTGCAGAAACTGAAGCTTCTGTCAGAAAAGGATCTATCCATGGGTGCCCCACAACCCAACTTTTGGTGAGATCGAACTCTGGCTCACATGCTTTTTGCCCATTGCCAGCCGGTTGAATACCTCGTTTTGGAGTTGACAATAACCCTGCAAAGTAGGACTCCACAATTTGAATGACGAGCAGTTTTACTCTGTGTACTTAGAAAGTGGGTCGAAAAAGATCGAAAAAAAGGCCCATATCATGTCTGTACAGTCATGGCCTCTTGAAAATATAATTCGAGTCTCGGACCTGCACCCGGAGTGGAGCGAGTCTTGTTGTTTGTCGTTAACCAAAATTTACGCATACTCTTTAGGGACATTTGGGTGCCCCTGGGAATTCGAATAGCCCATAATGTATTATATCCATTGTTTTCATATAGCGTTCAAATCTTTTAATTCATGTTGTTAAGCGGTAATATCTTCAGTTCTCAGTCAAAGTATTCACTGGGCAAAGAAGAAGGATGTTGCCTTGACGAATGTGGCTGGGCAACACGCGCTGACTATGCTTTTGTACGGTGCAGAACGCATCCCTGCATGTGTCTCACCACCAGGAAAAATGAGGAATGGGCTCGATGACATTGGGCTTTCAAGGGATCGGTTTCCCTTTCTTTATTTTGGTAAACAACGGATGGGCTTTTTACAAGTTATCGGACTATCCCGCATTCTACTTTTTCCGGAAAAGAGTATCTTTTTTCATTAAAAAAATATTAAAATTGAAATTCTTACAAAGGAAAACAGTTTGTTTATTTTTTTCTCTTAATTTAAAATTTTAAATTTCAAAATCCCCAACGTAAATACTAATGGTAGAATATAACTAAATAAAATGATTTATCTACTATTCTTAAGGGCTTTGTTTGTTTGTTTTGGCACATTTCATTTGCCACGGATCCATCCATGTAGATATTCCCACGCCGAAACGAGTTGCATAAAGTTGACGCCTCCCTCCGCCATTTCCACTTCCCCAAGCTTCGATTACTCCCACTGTAATTCCTCTCTTTGATCACAGGAAAAGAATTGTTACTTCTTCCCTTGCTAATGGATCCGATTCTTTCAGTTGTGGCGCTTTCAGTTGTTCTGGGAGCTGTGATCGTTTTCGTTTTCTTCAAAAGCTACTTTCTCAAGCAAAGATCTGAAGTTCAGACCATTGCGAAACCTGAGCTCCATTCAGATCCCAAAAAGCCCTCGAAGCCTCCTCAGCCTATCTCTAGAAAGTCCCACGCTAAACGTCACTTTCATGCCTCTGACAAGGTAATCCCCTTCTCATTCCTTTGTTTGATTGCTTACCAAAATTACAAAGGGATCCGAACAGAACTTGAACTTTCATTTCTTGATTTTACTTTCCTTGATTTCTGTATAAATATGAACCGAAAAAATAAGCTGAATTATTCAAGTGGTTAGCGCCTCAACTAAGACTCGACTAATTCCAGAGTTAGTTTTGCTTTTTAATTTCTTTGAAATTTATTGATTTCTCCTACTCTTTACTCCATTCACTTTGGAATTTTGGGGATTTTTTTTGGTAATCTAATATTGCTAGGGTTTAGTCAAGTGATTTTAGTACTTATTTCTAATAGAGAAAAGAAATTGACTTAAAAATATTTTTATCTGTTTTTGTAAATAATGTAGGATCAAAACAAGCGTCATCATCCATTGGATTTAAATACTCTTAAAGGTCATGCGGATTCAGTCACAGGGCTGTGTTTCTCCTCTGATGGTCGTAATTTGGCAACTGGTAATTATGTCTTAATTTTTGTTTGGATCTTTCTCTTCTGATAGTATTTTTTAAATACTAATAATTTTATTTATTTACAGTGTGATTGGTGCATAGGATGATGGATAGGATAGGATAAAATAAGATAAGTGGTTAGATAATATCATTTTATCCTATGTTTTGTGTGTGCAAGGATTGAAAGCAAGATGGGACGATTTTTATGTTATGCCATGTTTGCTGTGTGTAAGAATAAGGATTGGATGGGATGGTTTTTCTCAATGATCGAAAATACCCTTTTCTTAATTTTATTTTTTTTAAATGACACTTGTCATCTTACCATTAACTTAAGTGAATTTTTAGACCTAAGGTTTAGGGGTAAAATGGGAAATGTAAAGCATTTATCGTCCAATCCCTTGGGAATAAGTTGATACTATACTAGGAGGATGACTAATCCTCTTTGCAATCCAATTATCCCTTTTTTAAGTGCAGACCAAACACAGGATAGGATAAGAATCATCCTATGCACCAAACGCACCCTTAGATTCAAGAGATGTTTCACACTTAAATTTGTTTCTCATTTTTCTGTACAGCTTGCGCTGATGGAGTGGTTAGGGTATTTAAGTTGGAGGATGCTTCAAGTAAAAGTTTCAAGTACGAATCAGGAGTATTTTTTATATAGCAATGACCTTAGGAAAGACTGTGTGTGAATATTTTATTTCCTTGCCTCTTAATGTTATTCGGTATCATCATTGTGCAGGTTTTTAAGAATTAATGTGCCTGCTGGAGGTCATCCAATGGCTGTTGCATTTTCTGATGATGCATCTTCTATAGTTGTGGCTTCTGAGACTCTGACTGGTTGTTCCTTGTATATGTATGGAGAAGAAAAACAAAAAACTACTAATGATTCCAAGCAACAGACAAAGCTTCCTCTTCCAGAAATTAAGTGGGAACATCACAAAATCCATGAAAAAAGAACAATTTTGACCTTAACCGGGGCTACTGCAAGTTATGGCACTGCAGATGGGAGCACCATTATTGCCTCTTGTTCCGAAGGTATGCAGTGACGGTCTTATCAATATCAGATAATGTATACTTTGGATATCATAAAAAATTTATGAGAAACTGTATTAAGTAACTCTGTTACTTCACAGGTACTGATATCATACTTTGGCATGGGAAAACTGGGAAAGCTTTAGGGCATGTTGATACTAATCAGCTGAAAAACACCATGGCTACTATTTCACCAAATGGCCGTTTTCTTGCCGCTGCAGCCTTTACAGCAGATGTAAAGGTGAGAAACCCTGAATGCCCTTGTCTTTGTGACAAATGTTAGGATTATGATCAATATGTGGAGATTTTAAAGCTTTTGCATTTTAATACTCAAAATTGTTTATCACCATCATTTTACACTCTACAGATAGTTAGGGCATAAATGTGCTGCGTATATAATAAAATCATATAGAGCTGATAGTTCACATACTGCAGGAATCAATTATGTAATTGTAGATATATTACTGATTTCATGTGACTGCTAGTGAGATTTCCTCGATCTATATTTAGTTGAAATATTTTGGTTGGTATATGTTGTTGATATATGCCAGAAGCACTGAAATGTAATATGTTACTAGGTGCCATAAAGCATTAATTTATTTTGTGTTTCATCTCATAGGTTTGTGATTGTGCTAAGCAGTATTTGATTTGTCAGGTTTGGGAGATTGTATATTCAAAGGATGGTTCTGTCAAGGAGGTTTTAAACGTTATGCAGCTTAAAGGGCACAAGGCATGTGATTTGTTATCATCTTTTTTTAAAAAAAAATCAAATGCTTTTTCCCTGTTTCTCTTTCAATGTATTGATATTGTTTAATTACATCTTTTCTATCATGTCACAAGTTGCAATGTTATCTGGGAGAGGTTTTCAGAAAATTTATGGGAATTTATTTTTGAGAATGAGTGCCGCAATGGTTGACTTTACTAGGTCTTCTGTTTATGGTTCTTAGCGTTGAAAAAATTCCCGCTCTTGTTGGAATTATTATTCATTTTGTCAAACACGTTGAATTATTTTATCCAAATAGAGAGAATTTTACCTCATGTGGACTTTCATTGACTAATGCATCCCTTGTCTGTTTCATTTTCATGGCATATTTTCAAGTAATAGTGCTATGATCTTCCTTCTAATTGTTGTTTGTTTCTACCGTCTTCCTTCCTTTTTGTTTCCTTTTTATAAATGTCCAGAGTGCGGTTACTTGGTTATGCTTTTCTCCAAACTCAGAGCAAATTATTACAGCATCCAAGGATGGTTCAATAAGAATTTGGAACATCAATGGTTTGTCTGCACTCCTTTGTCTTCTTTCTGCCCTTCTTAATACACACACATGCACATATTGGCTTCCATACTCAAGAAGAAATCAATTGTATGAAGGATGTTTTATTTTCCACATCCAACCTCTTTACCTTCCAAGTGTAACAGAAAAAAAGGGAGGCAGGGGTGCGAGGTGGAAGAGGAATAACCTCTATAAATTTTAAAGACATGACTGATGTTTAGAAGAAGATTTCATGGATGAATCTCACTGTTGATGTTATTATCATGCTGGCCCTATGGTTGGGAAATTCTTTGGTTTCAATGAAGTTAATATACAAATTGTATGTCTAAGCTGAGCTAGTTTGCTAGCTATTTCTGTTTCTTGTATTGATGCATTATTGCTTTGTGCCTGCTGACTGTTTTACATGCTTTGTTGAAGTTCGATACCATCTTGATGAGGATCCAAAAACTCTGAAGGTGTTTCCGATACCACTTTGTGACTCAAGTGGGTCGACTTTGCTGTATGATCGTCTTTGTTTATCCCCTGATGGAAAGATTCTGGTGACAACACATGGTTCAACATTGCAATGGCTATGCATGGATACAGGAAAGGTTTTGGATACAGCTGAGAAGGCCCATGATGGTACATCCTGAGCTGTAAATTTTTATTTTATTTTATTGTTTTGTCTATATTAATATTTTATTCTTACATGTAAATCTATAGATATGATGTTACGTCCAAGTAATAAGGTTTGTGCCCTTTAATTATTAAGCACGGTACATAGTTTAACAACACAGTGCTAAAGATTTTCTTAGTGCTGTGGTGATGCTCTATGGTGATTATCACCTGGCTTGAAATTGTTGATCCTTACAATCTTTTCACCACTATTTTGCATGATTGACTGATACTGATTATGAAATGCTGTTTTGCGATTCTGGCATTGACCTCAGTCTTATGCTGCAGGTGATGTCACATGGATGTCATGGTCACCTAAGCCAATACCTCTAGGTAAAACTTATTTTCCACTTGTGTGAGTTATCTCCAGTTGCTTATATTTCTTACAATCACACCTTGTTTTATAGGAAATGAACAAGTGGTGGTTCTGGCCACGGCAAGTGTTGACAAGAAAGTAAAGTTGTGGGCGGCACCATCAAGAAATTCTTCATAAGCAAATCTTCTGGTTCACTGTCAAGGAATTTCACGGAGCCCGGGACATTGTTGTGGATGCACTTTAGATCTGCTCACCAGTCCTATCTTCAATAGTTTTAAGAACTTGAAGAGAGAAAACAGAGGTAGCTAGCTCTTCCGGAAAGGTAGAATGCTTGTAGGCAGGAATGGAGCTGATAGAAAGAATCTTTTCATACATTGTTTTCATAGTATGATCTTACTGAAATTTTGCTTACTTTGAAACATTTATACGACATGGGGATGTGTTTGGTTCTCTTACTTTTAAGTTTTGAGGTTTCTTTTCTTTTTCTAGCGCACCAGTAATATGAAAAAATTTTCAAATTTTCTTGTAAAGAAAAATGATCAAAACTACAATATGACTCTTGATGGCATGATGGTCTGAGCCATCCAACTGTTCAAAGGTGAGTCAAGCGGCAGCGAGGTACAGCTGTTACAAAACAACGCCCACCGTGGGGCTCGAACCCACGACCACAAGGTTAAGAGCCTTGCGCTCTACCGACTGAGCTAGACGGGCATTTATTTTTCGAAATGAAGAATTTTCCTCCCATCGGCCCTACAGACTATTGCCCAACCCATATATGGATGAAGCCCCAATCACTTAACTTGTGTTTAATCAGGAATGCATTGTTAAATTTATGGTAGGTTGACGAAGGAGAGGTAACTGTTAGTTTAAATTTAATAGTCTTGTCAGATCAGTGCCTTCGAAAATGGATACAAATTTAGTAGGACTCAGGAAGCCATATCTACAAAATACTAATAAATTTACGATGTCAACAACTTTGGGATGGCCACCGTCAGAGAAGAATGGGTTGCAAGTCAAGAATAGTACTACAATTGTTGCCAAAGCTACCCTAAAGGTGATGAAATATGAACACTCTCTATCCCTTGAGATCACCTCAACAATCTTAAATGGTACGACGATTGCTCATTTATCCCTAGGAAAGAAGGTCCTGTAATTGCCTAGTATCCTGTTAGAAAGAAACTCCGAATTTCTCTATTTTCTAACTCAAATTCCTGTGAGATACTTAATTGACAAAAATCAGAGTCTAACCTTTAGAAATAGAATGAAAAAGCAAAAGTTCTATTTCTATGTTTTTTTGTTTTTTGCTTGATGATGCTTACTAGTTGTTGCTTAAATTGGATGTAAATCTTCACCTTTGAGACAAAATCAAGATTTTTTAACACATTTGAAATGGTTGACCATGTTTTATGCATATCTTCTATATGTTAAAAAAAAAATTGATAATGATATCAAAAGAATCCTAAAGGATTTATAATCATAGATCCACATTATTAAATTTGCTTAGCTGGGTCAACAATCATATCTGAAAGATAAATATTAATAACAGTTTGATGAAAAAACTTGCTTAGCTGGGTCACCATTCTTATAAACATTAATAACAGTTTGATGAAACGCCCACGAGCCCCCACCAGCCTTGCGCTCTAGCTAGACAAGCTGATGTCATTTGTAGCACAAAGTCATTATTTGGCAATTTTTTTTTTTTTAATAATGTTTGCAAATAATAACTATCCTTACTGAGATATAGGAAAAATAATCTTTTTTTTTTTCAAAAAAATAAAAGAACAAGTCTATGATCTGAATTTAATCTAGGTGAGAGAGTCCCTATTTACTCAATGAATTCCGACTGCTGCTCTGACTTGAAGCCTTTCAATGAAGAGATATCCCTAGTATTTCCACTATGTTCATTGCCACTTCCTCACTTGTCCTTCAACTACACATAAGAGTAAATTAGATACTACACGGACATATAGCATCATCAACTTGAAAAATTGACAACTTTAGTCTAATCTAAACGATAATGCTACTAAGCTAACACCTGTTTTTCAAATTTCATGATATTAATTTAAAGGTCATTTTTGGACTTTTCCTCTAATTTTTTGGATAACATGGTGTTGTTACTGGATATAAAATAACTTTTTGTACATTTTATGATAAACTATTTTTACTCGTATGTAAAAGATTAATTAACATTATGAAATTAAAAATACAAATATGATATTTTCAATTTGCTGCTATAATATGTAACGCCATTCACAATTTTTAACATCAAACGTTAAAAAATATTCATAAAAGGCATACTGCTCACGTACTTAAGAAAATCATGATATTATCTTTACTCATTATAAATCTTACTGCATAACACAGAGTATCTTCTAATAATATTGAATTTGATTGTTCTACAATGGTAACTTACACATTTTCCTCATAGCTAGCTAGATATTTCACTTTTAGATGTCATGAATATCTGTAAATTACTATACTGTTAAAATTATTATAAATGAAAATCCTTTAAAATTAATTATGTTTTCTTTGCACTAATGTATATGCCTTTACCCAATTTTTTTTCTTATAATTAAAGAAGAGGGGATTTGAACCATGTTCTTTAAGTAAGAGATAACATACCAACCAATGAGCTAAATGTCTTTACCAGTTTATAGTTAATACATATCAATTTACTATAATTAATTTGAATTTAAATCCTATTAAATCTTCGATATATAAAATAATTATTTTATCAAATTACCCATAAAACCAAACCAAGTAAGTCAAGATAAGCATATTACTCAAACCTTTTAGGATTAATTTATCAACATAAATATGCAATCCCAAATCTTTCATTAACAAGATAAGCATATTGTGGTTATGGAGTACCTTTTCAAGGGCTTGCTTGCGATGGCGATATCCCTGAATTGAATTCATACATTAATTAGCGAAAATAAGTCAGATAATTTATCACACACAATTAAGTAAATGTTAATTATAATTTGTATATATACAGACAGACCTTATTAGTTCCATAGATAAAATCGCAGTAGGTAAAAACCGAACCAAAATTGCTCTGACTTTGTCCTCCAACATAGTGATGGTAATCATGGTACCCCGCCCCAACGCAAAATGGTATGAATTTGGTCGGACTCCAAGGAAACTCAAACCTTGTATCATTATGGTTCATATATATGCACAATACAAAAAGGAAGTAAATTAAAGAGAACTCAGCTATTACAAAATTTATATAATAATATAGAATCATAATTTTATAAAAGTACTCTTTTAATATTACAATTTAAAAAAATTTTAACGTAATGCTTTTAAAATTTTTAAGCTACGTATAAGTGGGTTAGCTAGTCTCCACTCAATTAAAAAAATTTTCTATTACTTATATGAAAATGTACAATCAATGATTAAATCACGTGTACGTGTATAAAAGGGTGATGATGAATTTATCAAAAAGAAATAAATAAAATAAGAAAAATTAGTAGAAAAAATTTCAGCTCGTATATATTATTGTCATTATAAATATTTACCCGTTGTGTGCCTCGATGGCCTCGACAAGGCGCAAACTGGTCCAAAGGCAGAGTGTGATCATGTGGCATGGAACCATGGCCGGACCAAGAAATGTTGGAATACCAAATATCAGAATTTCTGCCCAGTGGGTATAAAGAGCTGTAAATCCAAACGAAGCTCGGTATTCATGGTGCACGTAGTGGATTTTATGGTAGCCCCATTGGCTATGGAGCAGCAGCCGATGAAACCAGTAGCTGGCGTAGTCCTCGATAAGGAAGTAAACCAACAATTGACTTAAAACCTCCCATAAAGATGGCAGTGGCAAGCTTGTATGAATCCCAAGCCACTGCATAAACACCCAGAAACGTAAATGAACAACAAAAAGAAAGAAGAAGAAGGACATAGATTCTGTGTTGGTACGAGAGAAAGCGTTGACTGTCCCATGTCGCTTCAACCTACAGTTAGTCATACCTTAATGGCAGGGAAGGAAACGAATTGAAGAGGACCCAACACGAAAGCCAACATCTTCATAACATGTTTATAACAATTAAACATGTCGGAGAATGATCTTTTGATGTCAGGTTGAATCTTGAACTTGGCCATTCTCTTTGACTGACTCAGCTCCATGAACGCACAGGGGAGAGGGACCAAGGAGAACACCAAGATCATGAAAAGAGCATTGTGACTGTAAAGGAGGAAGTCCGATTTCTGAGCTGAATAGTTGTACCATAGTCTCTCCGCCAGGGTTAGGTTTCTTCCTAGAGCCAACGCTGCCTCTTCAAGGGTCTGATATGGCAGCATTTTTCTCCTTTTCGACTTCCTTAACCTTGGCAATACATGCAACAGTATATTTAAGATTATTGTAGCAAGAAATTTTATATATAGTGAGAGGAAGAAAGAGAGATTGAAGGAAATGGATGGGGTGCTTTGAAGTTAGACAAAATCTATGCTTAACAAGTCAAAGAGGGCAAGCTCTTAAGAGAGTGCTCCATCCCAGAAGGTACCACGAGAACTACCACAAAGGTCTTTTCGTATGATGAAGAAGACTTGTTTGATTTTATTATTTTCATTTTGAATCGAATAAAAATTTTATTAAATATCAAATAAAAATCGACATTTACGACAACATATCAAATAAAACAAACTATAATAACATCAAATGAAGCAAAGAAATTACAATCTTCTTCTTTTGATAATTTTTTTCTTTTTTGGGATGATGCTATGTATGTTATGTTTTGAAATTTCAATATGCCCCATTGTATGGATTTTTAGTTTAAAAATTCGGACGTTTTGATTGCAATAAAGGCATGATTCTATTAAAAGATCAATTCAGTAATTTTATGTTTTATATGGGATTCAAAGATTAGGATATTTTGGTTACAAAATTGAATGCTTTGCAAGCATTTTTTTAGAGAAAAAATTAAATTATATTTACTATCTCATTTTACACTATAGTACACAGTCGATGTAATATTAAAATTCATGATTTCCAACCAACAAGGGATACAAGGACACATTAACATCCTCCCTTCTCCAACAAGACTCGCTGTTACAACTGTTATAGTCCACATCAACTATCGATTGGTCTACACCAACTTGCAAAATAATGTCTTTTTTCTCGTTGGCTTCACAATTGTCTCACAAAAAACATATCATATGTTGGAGATGATATGAATCCTTAAATATCCACTCTCACTTACTATGATTAGTGTAAGATTCATAACTCCTCGATAGCACCATGACATCTTCCCTTGATGTGTCACAAGTCCACACTTTCAATCCAAAAAATTAAGCATGTCTATTAAGTACAAGTAAACCCATATTTATAAATAAAAAATTTATTTAATTTCTTATTGACTGAAATTCGTGACACATATATCATACATCTTTGATTTTTTTTTGTTATTTTTTTTTATTCAACTTTACTAAATTTTTACACATTCTTCCATTAGAAGTAGAATCCGAATGGATAGATTGAATTAGATGAAGATTTTGATTGATTATTTGATATGTAACTAGATAAAAACATTGGCTGAATAAAGTATATACTCCACTTAGTATTTATGATCGATTGAAAAATTATACTCTTCCCCTTGGTTTACTACCATAAAAGGACAAGAGCAACAAACTGAATGTATACTCTACATTTTGTTTCATTTATTTCATAATTGAAATTTGAAACAAAGCTTAAATTAACTTGCACGCCGCAGCAATGCCAATTTTCTCCTTTGACCATATTTAAAAATTAAACGATGAGTGAAGTTTCTAACTTGAAACTTTCAAACCAACGAACGAGAGCCGCCTGTAGGATTGTTTAATTGAATTTATTTTTTTTTATTTTTTGCTCTTTTTTTTAATGCAAGACCATTGACTGATTAATGATTTGATTGCTTAATTTTTGTTTACTCAGTCTAAATAAGTATTTATTTATATAAATCACTAAATTAAAGTAAGTGGAAGTCATAAGACTGTCCAATATAAAGACTGCTAGACATACAATAGTTGCACAAGGCATAGCACAATAAGCATATAAAGTGTCTATTTGATTGCTTAATATTGCTTCATGATCAAATGTCTATTTACTTATTGGTCATGATGTGATGATGTGTACGTGCATATCATATATATGCATATATATAAAACACTCAAACACTTAATTGGCGAAAAAAACAATTTTTTTTTTCAAAAGCATGATGTTTGTATTGACTAACCAATTAGGATTTATAAATAATTATATCGAGTCTCTAACCTTTGAACTAATACAGAAGACTGAATGCAACCTAACTAATCAATATGGATAATTTACTAATTTATTGAGTTATTTGCAGGGAACAGAAGATATACAATGAGACATGAAGATTTTATTCGCAATTTTAAATCAGGAGTCTTAATTAATTAATTAAGTTAGCTTTCGTGAACAACAAGTTGATCACAAAAGAGAAAAAAGAATACTTTATTATTTTGTAATTAGAAAACAAAGATACAGATTTTTCACATTAGTGCAGGCAATTGATACGAAAAAATAATAGTAATAATTCACGTAGTTCTTCCAATTTGTTCGTCTTCTTCACATGCCCTTCAACTGCACCAATATAAAATTAGAAAAATATATAAACAGATTATATAAAAAAAAATTTAATATGCTATAAGTGATTTGCAGTATTAATTAGTAAAACCCTCAACTTAATTAAACTTTTAATTTCAGTTCTTTTAATTAAATTAATTTTTCTTGCAAGTAAAAACAATGCAAATTATGCTTATGATCATGCAAATACCTTGTTAAGGGCTTGCTTGTGATGATGGTAACCCTGGTTAGTTAAGATAAATAACTCATTAGTCGAAAGAACTCGAATTAATCTTAAAGAAGTAAAAGTAAAAGTAAAAGCGAATTAATTTGTATACTAACCCGATCAGTTCCATAAATACGATCGCAATAGGTAAACACTGAAGCAAAATTGCTCTGACTTTGCCCTCCAACATAGTGGTGATAATCATGGTATTCTGCGCCTACGTAAAATGGTATGAATTTGGTTGGACTCCAAGGAAACTCATACCTGTGTGCATTAATTATGATTAAATTGCACAAAAACATAGCAACAAAATATTGAAGAAACGGAGAATTTGAGCCTTGCAAATTATGATTTTCAAGTGCAGTTGTGGGAATTCTTTTGGGTTGATTAAGTGTTGAAATCTTGGCTCAAGAAAGCTTGGGTAGGAAAGGAAAAGATTAAGCATATTCATATTTACCCGCTGTGTGTCTGAATGGCTTCAACATGGCGCAAGATGGTCCAGAGGCAGAGAGTGATAATGTGGCATGGAATCATGAGGGGACCAAGAAATGTGGGAATACCCAGAATCAGAATTTCTGCCCAATGGGCGTAAGGAGCTGCGAATCCGATGGGGGCACTGTATTCATGGTGTACGTAGTGAATCTTTTCGTAGCCCCATTTACTGTGGAGCAGCCGGTGAAGCCAGTAATTCGTGTAGTCCTCTATGAGAAAGTAAACTACCAATTGACTCGAAACCTCCCAGAATGATGGCAATGGCAAGCTTGTATGGATTCCAACCCACTGCGATTCAACATCCAAAAAATTGATTTGAAAAGAATTGGTTATCTTATGATCCACCTACTGATCAAGTGCAGTGCAGATTCCATTGTTTACCATTGAAAGTTTCCATTCATACCTTAACGGTAGGGAAGGAAACGATTTGAAGAGGGCCCACCACAACGATAAACTTCTTCATCACAGCTTTGTAACATTTAAACATGTCGGAGAATGATCTGTTGATCTTTGTTTGAACCTTGAACTTGGCCATGTCCTCAGACTTACTGAGCTCGATGAACGCGTAGGGGAGAGGGGCCAAGGAGAACACCAAGCACAAGAAGAAAATATTGTGACTGTAAAGAAGGAAGTCTGATTTATCAGCTGAATAATTGTACCATAGTTTCTCTGCCAAGGTTAGGTTTCTTTCCAGAACCAATGCTGCTTCATCCAGGGTTTGATATGGCAGCATTTTCTCTGTTTTTTGACGTCGTGGAACCTTTATGTATAGATTATAGAGAGGGAAATAATATGTAGGTGTATATATAGGGTGAGAAAAGAAGACTAATATTATAAAGAAAATAGTATTTAATATTCTATTTGGTGCTTGAAAATAATGCATATTTTATTACTACTTGGAAAGACAGAAGAATAATTTACGGAACAGGAAGCTAATAAGTACTATGAACATGACCGGCAGTCACCCACGTCTGGCGGCATAAAACTTGCACGGTGCAACAAAGGGAGCTTTCTTGTCGGAATGGAACACGGCTACAAAAAAATTTGTGCAATTAAGAGATCATGATTTTCTTTTTTTATTATTATTATTATTTAATCTTCACATTTATTGCGCTCATTGCTTGTTTGGCCTACTACAAGATTATTTTACAAGGTGAATTAACAGAAGAAATACATGCAGGAGAGCAATCTTTTGATGCATATATGCAGCTTACATATGTAAATGAACCTTCCAATCTGCTGACACTACCACCACCAGACATATTTGGACAATAAAGACACAATCATCTTTGTTATCCAAGGAGTTTTTTGTCTCCTGAAAAATCCTCAGATCGGATTTGAAAACCAATGACTAACTTAATACAAATAGCAGACACAGTAAAATCTTACAAAGTTTAATGCAAATTGCTTTCAATGTGGTGCTACTACTCAGAAATAACCTGTGGTTGTGACTAGTCAAGTGGAACACCAAATTCAATGGACAGCATCAGGTTGTCTTTCAGGTGAGGCAGCTAAGAATTCGGGTAATGCCCTCTGGGACTCGTATATCCTACTTAAAGTAGGGAACTTGGACTGCATAAACAAACATTAACGTTTATTTTACGTGTATGCAAAGAAATTAAACTGAACATACATTAAGCAGCAGTATTTCTCTGCGATGCATTATCTTAAGTTGGGACCACCATATCAGTGTTCAGTACAAGTTTCTCCAAGCTGGAGTTAACTATGTTAGGTAGCTATCAGTGACAAAAATCTGGTCAAAAGGGGGTGTGATCAGAAAAGAAAAGAAGGATGAATTATATGCGCACAAACCTGGACATTTTCATGTTTGTGCAACTAACCATGCCATAGAATTTTAAACAGAACGACTTTTGAGTACTAATTGAGCATAAAAGTGGCATTTAAATATGCCAAATCATGACCTAAAAAAAAAATAGGGGTGAGGATAAGAGAGAAAGACTACTTTACCATGTCAATCTTAAACCGTTCTGTAGCCACAGCAATCTGAGGTGCCATAAATACATCAGCCTGCAAATGACAAAACCCTGAATTGTTGATAAAGGAATAAAATGAAAGGGAAGAATAACAGTCTAAGATAAAGCATCAAACTAAAGCCAAATGGCCATGCATTCACAGAGTATTAAAAGACAATATTACTACATTGGATAAAGGATACATGTGAGAGAAATAAATAAAATAACTGTCGGAAAGAGTTTACTTCCAAGAACCAAGCAGAAACAACTTCTAGTAATATAAAACCAGCATTCCTAGCTTGTAAAAGTTCATCATGGACTAAGCCAAGATAAATATTGTCTTGATGAACTAATTTTCATGGAGGTTTAATGTATAATCAGGAAATTAAATTTCTATATAACCCATTTTTGTAGAATGGTAATGCATCCTTTAGTTGAGGCATTAATCTAAGTAAATTAAGTTCCCACCAGAAATGTACAACAATTTGCAGAGTCAGAAAATGAAGAGGACAGAGGACTCTAAAGTATACCATGTATACTTCTTCTCCTGTGGCATATTTGCCAACAAAATCTTCCAGCAACTTCTCGAGAGCTGCAAAACAGGGGTAGAATAATTCATGCAAATACCACCAAGTGTGCTGTATTAAGTCAATATTATGCAAACACAAAAACATTCAATTATCAAGCAGATGTTTTGCCTGTACATAATGTGAAACTACGGCCTCAAAATCCGCATTCTCCATCCACAGTCACACATACACAAAGGAAAGTTAAATCGTTGAGGTACTACATTACAGGATTAAAAATTAGACAGATGAAAACATTGAGAACAACAGGAGATATAGGAAGGATATAATGGAGCAATTGATCTCATGAACAAAAACACTTACCAAGGAAACCTTTTTCAATATTAGTTTGAGCAAATAGAAGTCGCTCTTCTGAGCCAACCTTTTCCTCAAGATATTTCTAAGAAAAATGAATGGGGGTAAGACATAGGATTAAAGTATAAATACATCAGCAGCAATGATCCATATAAAGCAGAATATACCAGAATTGACAGCATATGAAGAGGCTGTATGCTAGAGCTAATAATGCTGGCAACCTGTGGCGTGATAAACTACTCAGTGAAGTAGCGCAAGAAAGTCATCAAAATCTCAGCAGACTTCCAAAAGAAAGAGTAGCCAATTACCAAAACACGTACCTGAAGATTCAGGGCTTTTAGCTGGGGATCAGCTGGTAAGAGAGTTCTTTGAGGATACTTTTCCTCCAAATACTAACCAAGAATAAAAACAATAACTTCAGACTTCAGCTCAAACGAAGAACAATGGAGACCTAAGTAAACCCATCTCTCCTTTCCAAAAAGTAAAATCATCTCAAACCATAAACTCAAAGCAAGTCCTTAATAGAAAGCAAGAAAACATGAAGATCATAGCAAATTGAACCCTTTGATGGAACACACATCCCCTTTAGTCAAGATAGTACATGGGCCTGAGGTTCCTAAGCTTAGAGTGAAACCAAGGAAGCAATATTCCATGCAAGAATACTAACCATCAAGATTGCATACGAATCAGAGACTACAACATCACCATCAACTAGAACCGGAACAAAATGGAGAGGGTTCAACCTCTCAAACTCTGCAATACAGACATAATTCTATTAGATTATCGCTCTACATATTAAAATATAATAGGACTCATCTCTCTCTGCTCTTTGAGCTCACCTGGAGTAAACTGCTCTCCTTTTGCAAGGTTCACCGCTTTGTACTCATATGAAAGCCCTACAGATCCATAAGAAAACCAATACCCTTTTAATCAAAACCACTCATGAAACCCAGTAAATTATTATTTCCAACCAAAACCGCACAGAATTTGGAAATTACTGGAAACCTATTTGAATTTAGAGTGAATATTTATGGAACCCAGACCATAAAATCAGGGACAAAATTGTATTAGAACATTGCATCATTCGAGTAGATAAGGTGACAGAATTTGATAACTGATAAACCTTTGAGGTTCAAAGCGAAGCGAATGCGCCAAGCACAGGAGCTCTGCCAGTATGAATACAAAACGAGCTTCGAAGACGCCTCGCCACCGTCTTTCTGCGAAAAGAAAAAATTATTCAATACTAAATAAGGAAGCTTTGCCTTTTAGGAAAAATCGAAAGCCAAATTCTTGGAATTCTGGGATCAATAAAGAAAAATTATGTCCTTAAAACATACCGGTGCCATTGGCTTTGAGTTGAAGCTTCAGACTTGGTTTAGAACATATTGACGCTTCAGTTAAACCGTCCAGTTTCAGCGACATGTCCTTAAGCCGTTGACTTGACGTTGTCAGGAGTAAAATTGTTAGGCACAGTTAAATAATTTGGTTATGCCATGTCAGCAAAGATTTTTTTCCAATAAGGTTCTAATAGGGCCACGAGCCCAAGAGAGTTTCTTTTGCTTTTCTCGTCTCACACAGATTTGTCCCCGTTTTATTAGAAGAAATTTACATATATATATATATATATTATTTATTTATTTATTTATTTATTTTAACTTTTATATATAGATGTATATATATATATATAATATAATTGTGTGTGTATATATATATATATATATATATGGTGTTTTTTCTCATTTCCCTCCAAGTGTTTTCTTGAAAGTCCAGCAAACCAAACAAAAAATAAAAAGGACTCAGGCGCTTCCTGAGCTTGGTTAAGAAAAATGGACAAAATAAATTCAATATATACATACTTATAACAAAAAAAAAAAAAGGTATAATGTTTACTGCACATGAACTGAGAACCAACCATGAAAACCGAAATATATAAGAGGCAAGTCTAGTCCTTGGGTTTTGGCTCTGCTTTAACGAAAAAGCGTCTGGCCTCATCATCTGTAACATCACTGCTCAACGAAACAAAATATGAAAACATAAAATTAAATGGCTTACAAAAGTAAACGAGAGAAATAAGCATTCAGAGAATGCAGGGAAATGGAACCTGTCTGCAGCTTCTGACTTGGAGATCAAAGTGAGTTTCCTGGGGGCAAGAAGTTGCCAGAAATTACTCATTCCTTTCTGCTGGCAATACAGGTTAAGATAGCGCAAAAAATTGTTGTATGGTTCTGGCTCCTGCAAGAGGATAAAGTTTCAAGAATTTCAGTGTAGCGATAATGCAAAATGTTAACTTAGGACCGATAAGATAACAGATTACCACAATGCCCCATGTAGTGAACCAAAAACAGCTCGTAATACATGTTGTGCTGTTTAAAGTCTATGTAACTAATGAAACAAAATGCCAACGTCTCATCTCTATTATTAAATGATTGGAGACTGTCATGTGTTTCTCCATGCTAACCTTCAGGCATAATTCCCTAAGAACTAAGAAGATTAAGTTGACACAAGTATTATGCGTTCAAGCAAAAGGCACCTGATGCATTATAAATTTAGGAAAATGCAATGACTAGCCATCTTGCATTGGCAAATGCAGAGACACATGCACAGAAACAAAGGGAGAGAGAGAAGGAGATACTTGCTCAAGGATGCAACCCTTACGAAGGCCAGCTATACATTCCAGTGCTTTGAGATGATTATCTCCTTCATGGGAATCTGACAGTAGGCCAAGTATCTTATCTCTCATTTCCTTAATTGCTTTCCCAACCCATTCTGGGCTATCTCTTCGAGACATGATGACCTCAAAATCTTGAACAGGAGTTAAATCTCCAATTTTCTCTATCTTAACTACAGGTGACTTTTCAATGGAATTGACAGCTTGAGCAGATACATCTGCATCACCATCTTCGTGATTTGAGCCAGATGGTTTCTCTGGCAATAATAGCCTAGCCGATTTCTTCAGCTGCAAACAGATCATAGTTAATACCTCAATACACAAGTAGAAAAGAAATAAATTCCTTCACTTTACATAATGCAGAATAGACCTTTGGATTTTCCTTGAGTTCAAAGTGTTTACGTAATGCGTCAATAACAGACTTGTTTTCAAAAAAAAGCTCCGGGTCAGGTTCTGTAATCCTCTTTAGGGTTCCATCAAGTGGAGGTACAGCTGCATCCGGTTGCTTAGATTTCAACTCTAGATGATGATAAAAACGCTGGCAATGCATAACGTTCACTGTTAATTTCATTAGAAACAATCATGGTACTTTTAAAAGGAAGAAACACCTTTATCAATCATCATCCCAGAGGCCTTTCAAATAACACTACTTATTCCTGAATGCTAATAACTTCACAACCCTGCCACCTTTCGCAGGCCTACAGCCAGCTACTATGCTATCTTGTCAGACAATAACTCAAATGTAGCACTAAGTCCTAGGTGCTGACTGGGTGGGGAGACCATGGCACCTGTGGAAGGACTCCTGACTATAGTGGCTCTCTTAACACTCTCCTTCTCTGAACAACATGAACCAAACATTTTGTACTTCTAGGCCAACCAGGTAACTATTTGCACTAATCAGTGCATCACATGGAACTATTCATTCTGTTGTATTGCAGAAATTAAGCGGAAGAATGATTTTAAAAGAATCCAGCAAGCATAGGATACAATCAGAAACATGAACAGGAATAAATCAGAGTGGCATATTAAGCATAAATACAAAATAAATGCATATTTAACTACCTGCAGAACCGGATTTGGTGTGAAATCGGGTAACAATGCTTCCTCTTTTCCTGATGGAGCAAGGTTAAGCATTTGCACCAATTCATCTGCTGCCTTTTGCTGCTGTTCATTTGGTTGCCATGAAACTGGAAAACTGTTGACAGAGGGGAACTGATATTCACGAACATCTTCAATAAAAGGAAGTACATTGAAGTAAAATGAATCAGGCTGCACAGAAAAATCAGAGACCATCATGAGTTTCGCTAATGAAATTATTCAAGCATGGATGTGTAAAGTAACAATTCAAGTGAAAGATGCAGTGAAGAAGAGATCATAACCTACAATTTTATCATTTTGTGAAATGTTTGGTGTCAAGACCCCCAGAACAACATTTTGTTGTCCCTGTCTCCAAACACATCGCAACATTGCAACCTTATTCATTTCCTTCATTGCTCTAGCTATGGCAGAAACTGCAAGAATGGCCCTTGTATTGCCCGGCTCAGCAATAAAAAGATAGACATCTTTCATGTAGTAGTGTCTTTGATTAATACACCAAGCAGGAAAGAAAAAAACATGATTGAATAAATATTCATTTGAATTAAATTTCACCTGAACATAATATATTTATCCCAGATAAAGCAACTTCAAGTTTACCGTATTATGTTTGAAGCATCAGTGAATCCCAGAAGCTTCACACCCTTTTCTGGTTTGAACTTGACAGCATCCCATTCAGCAGCTGATATAGGAACTACTTGAGGTCCATAACGGTAGCCTTTAATCCTTTGCTCTGGTGGTACAACTTTACTGGAACCATCAACACTTTTGTACTCATAATCAACCTTGACTTGATGTGTTGCAAACTTATTAGTTTGAGTTGCTTTTTCCGAGTATTTCTTCAGAGTGGGAAACTTCTCCTCTTGTGTTCTTTTATAAACCCAAACCTATGAATCATTAATATTTAAATCAGCATTCTTTTTAACAAAAGCTAATTAGAACCTAACATGAAAAAAATTCATAAGAGCTTGATATGGTATGTAAATATAGTGTCTCAACAACACTATGGAACCATGACGGATGAAAGGCAATGTGATGCAGCCTGCGAGCTGGACTCAGGGAACTTAGGCAAAGGAGGATGAAATAGCATTGCAAGTCTCAAAACAACAGATTTGACTGTCTCACAAAGGCATGACTACCTTCGAGGCCATTGATGCAAATAAGATGACAACTATCCACTCTTAAGAAACATGCATCAACCATGCTTGTCCAAGCACATGTGCACCATCAAGTACAATGCTTCACAAAAAGCCTAAATGCTGGGTAGTCACGGTTTTATTTCCTTAAACATCACCTATTTATTATTAAGCAGAAAGTACCATCTCTCCATGTCCATGCATGTCAGCATCACATGAGGTAAAATAAGAGAACATAATATATGTCATGAAACAAAATTGTCAGAAATATATGTTCAAAAGAATAACAATATGGTCCAATGATATTTGATGTATACGTGATACATGGACAGAGTAGACAATAACAAATAGCGGAGTAGCAACTTCTAAGAAAAAGGTTTATTTAAACAGATCCAAGTATTCTTTTTCTTTGACATTGACATTCAAAAAAAAACAAAAAAACAAAGAGGCCAGGGGGAGAGGGAGAAACAGCAAGAGATCAGGCAAACAAAACTGTAATTAATTAGTTCAAGAGTATATGCTTGACAACTTCTGCAACAGGCCAATGGTCTCACCTTAATCTTCATATTGGGACTGAGCTCAAGATCACCTCTGAACACTGTTACTGGAGTTATTCTTCGGGTTTTGAGTGCTCCTAGCAATGAAGTTGGACTATCAACATACACAGTCCGTGTACAGGTTTGCTTTGAAAATATACTCAAGAGACGATCATTCTCATTCATTATTCTCGTATTTGCATCCTGACTTAACCTTCCCCTCACAACAATACTTTCCATTTTCATGCCTTGTGCAGTCATCTGTGCAGCAATGGTCTCGACCTGATCTTCTTTGGTTCCTTCCAAAGAATCCTTAATAGGATGAATTGCATTCGTAATAAGGCACAGGCGTTTCTTTCCTTTGTGTATGTCTTTATATTTCTTTATCAACATATCCATCCCAACAACAATTGCATCAAGAACTGCCAAAGTTAAGGAACCAACAATGCAGCAATGAGCAGAACAATAGCCTGCTTAAATAGTATTTTTCTTAAAAAACTGTATTACAAAATTTCTTTTAGCTATATATGCCAACAGCTGTTAACTAAAAAGCACAAAACTCTATCAAAATAATAACAAAAGGGACTTGAAAATTTTGATTTTCATAAAGAAAAAGACCATCACTTTTATAATAATACTTCTATCCAAAAATATGACCTAAAAGATTGCATTAGTATATAATATTCTATAAGAAAAGACAAGTCACTTAGAAATAAGATAAACGATAATAAAGAAAACTACTGCAGTAGTATTTCTTTGCTTGCTTCAGATTAGATAATCTAGCAGAACATACAATCAAGAAAAGTAGCGGATACAATCACCATCCACAGTTCCACGAGGCAGCTTTTGTAGAGTGTCAATAAGATCTCCATCAACAACTTTGATATCTTCTAACACCACAATGTTATCATACCCACCCACTTCCTTCGTAAGATCATTGTTAGTTTCTGTAGATTCCACAAAAACCATCATTAAAATAAAAGCTAGTTGATATTGGATTAAAAATAAAAGATTCTCAGAAAAAAAACTAAAAAAATAAAATACAAACACAACCATAAAAAAGGTAAGAGGTACCTTCGGTTCCAAATACCACCACTCCCACTTCATCATTTTTTCTGAAAATAAGCTGTGTACATAAAAGGAGATCAGAAATGATTGTGCTCAAATTTACTGTTAAATTTTGTAATGAAAGTAGAAAATCTCATAGTATTTTGCAAAAATGAGTGTGAGTTAAATAGTTAAAAATTGAAAGCAGTAGGCCAATACCTTCTTCTCCACTAACATGGAGCATACTTTTTCAACTTCTGGAAGAACACTGTGCATCGATGGACCGACATCAAGCAACAATACTAATTTCTCCTGTTCCAACATAATTACAAATTCAATTACTAAGAAAAAGAATAACAAAACCCTAAAACCTGAACGGAATAACATTGCATAAAATAAACCAAAAATACGAAAATCCAAACGGATAGCGAAGAAATGTTAAGATGTGGTGCCTGGAATTTTGAAGAAAGATGAATAAATAGAAAAAAAAAAAAAAGAAAGAAATGAGCGAAAACAAGATATGTTTGTAACAGAATTTGAGGAGCGGCGTTCACCTTGTTTCGAGCCATTGAAGAGCGAGTGAACTCAGCCCCGAGAAGGGAGAGAGAAAGCAAAGCTTGTGGCGTAAGCTCGAACTTGAAAGAAGAGGAAAGGGGAGAAGCCAAGAAGCGGGGGGAGGGATTTTATAGTGTTTAAAAGTTGTTGACTGTTTCCGGCTTCTCTTTCTTCTTCCCGCCCCAGGTCAGCAAGTTTTGCCAAATTACATAATGGTCCCTTAGAAATCTGAACAATTTATAAAGCATCTCCTAGTTTTTTCCCACTCACAATCTAGTTCATTTCTTATTTGTTCTTTTTTTTTCTTTTTTGTTAATTTTAACTGCAAAAGAGAAATGTAGATCAATGATGCCACTTATAACAAGTGCTATAAAAAATATTTATATTTAATGCATTGTTTGCATATATTTTATACGAGTCAAATATTATCATTTCGTAATTAAATAAATTTTAATTTTTTACAAAATAAATATTCATAATTTTAAAAATACTTCACTAGTCTTGAG
This sequence comes from Theobroma umbraticum, assembly GCF_002168275.2. Lineage (NCBI taxonomy): Eukaryota > Viridiplantae > Streptophyta > Magnoliopsida > Malvales > Malvaceae > Theobroma > Theobroma umbraticum. Next base: position 1,644,793 of record NW_018397258.1, read on the forward strand.
ATTATACTATATCTCATATTTATCATGAAGTAAAGATTGGATGACTACTCATGATGAGAATCTTCCTTTGAGGTTACACATCTTTGATTCTTCACCATTTAATATTAGTGTAATTTTATTTACAGATAATATGAGTGTTTTATGACCTCGAATAACGTAATAAATTTGTACTTCTTTTCCCATTATATATAAAACAAGGCTTTTAAATTTTGACCGTTGCACATTTTTCAACTGACTACGTGTTTGACTCTCACCAAAATTGAAAACTCTCACTCAAATTAGACATTTGTGCTCGATATGCACCATAGTCCAAGCAAGGAGCTTTTGATTCAAACCATCTTCTACTTAGAAGATCCTAAAATAGTGTGTATTTATATATATAAGGTTAGCAATCAAAATGATTGTAAATCGAATTAAGTGATAATGTATAAGTATTATACATTAACATTATATTAAATATAAACAAAAAAAATTGGTGTCATAATTTATTGTTCTCGACATATATTTATGAAGGATTAATTCATTTAATTCATAACTCAAAGGAATTGTAGTGATTGGAATAATCAACATAACAATGACTAAATCCTAATAGTAAACTACCCAACAACCAACCGAGGATGCCATATTGGATTAATTATAGTAATTCTTCATTGAATCTAAATACATTAGTAAAGATTGTAAATTTGATAAATAAATATCTCTCTTTTACTACTATATATATGTATGTATACATATATAATATTACTTAATATATACACACACAATCCATTTAATATAGCTTAGATTATGTTTATAATTGAAAATTTTCTTATATTCTCCTAAAGGTGTCTATAGGCCAAGCTTAGCCTTTTTTTCCTTCTAAAGGCTACGCTTGACATATGAAAAACAGAGAGTAAAATCTAACAATGAGCACATTAGTATATAGGACCATTCAAGCAATTATTTAATTGGGCTAGAGCAAAGTAAAACCTCAAAATCTAAGCTCTAGCCAAAACCCAAAATTTCAATCAAGTTCAATGCCTTTTGTTCAATCTTGCCCAATGTATCAAGAAATGTACTTAAATCCATCTAATAATTGATTAAACTTTCCTCCCGAGCCAGTAAACACTAATGTTTCCATCTAATTTGATCATAAAAAAATAGTATTTTAATTTTATTAAATGATATTATGAAAATTGCATTATTACATGTTATTTTGATATAAATATATTATCTTTATTTTCTTAAAAAAAAAAGATTAGTAGAATATTGTGGCATTTCATAAATTTATATATTACCAGATTAGACAAAATGTTTAAACTTTGAATTGAAGTAACAAGGCTATTCTATTATGCCATGGAGACATTTGTCCTAGAATTGATGCCTTGTAGAATTGAAAGTAGCATGCTGACAGAATTGCAATATATAAGGATACGGTTGAAGGGCAATAAAAACTCTTTAAAATATAAGAAAAAAGAGGGAAAGGTCGGTGAGCGCATTTGGTGAACTAAGGAAGCAAGCTACACTAAAACGGCGCCGTCTGAAGCAACATGGCCGGTGGTGTTCTGGCTTTTCATCTCGATAAAATGCTAAACTAGCCGCGCAGCCAGGAGGCGAGTGAGCGAGACAGAGACAACAACGATGGCATCAATGGCAGCAACACCAAGCATTTACTCTCACTACAACAACAAATACAAAAACAAAGCCTTCAACCAGAAAATCTCAACCGTTCCACGAATCGTCCTTTCTCAATCCCAGGAGTCCGACAACAAATCCGACCACCAGATTCCTCGAAGGTAAGTTCCCCTCTCGGTATAAATAGTTCAAAATATTCATCAGAATTCGTGCCTGCTTTGAAGCTGAACTTTTGCTGTAATTTTGAAGGGAAATAATATTAAGGAGCAGCGAATTAGCTGTCATCGGGGCCATTTTTAGCTTCAGGTTTTTGTGTCCACACCCTCTTCTTTCCTCGTCTGCGTTTCTAATTTTTGGGTTCTGAAAATGGCTGACGAGTACCAAGCTGTGATGCAGTGGGAAGAAGCCAGATTATCTTGGGGTGCAGAAGAATCCGCCAGCTCTGGCGCTTTGCCCTGCTACCAAGAATTGCATATCGACGTCTGAGAATGTCAGCGACCTAACTCACTATACTCCTCCATGGTAACAGCTCTCTCACTTGGCTTGAAGAGAAAAAAGTAGTGTGAACAATGTGCGCCGACGTTTTTTATACATTAGTCAAAAACAATGTGATGCACGTTGATTTTTTTTTTTTTGAACAGGAACTACAACGGAGGGCGTAACAGGAAAAAGCCTGTGACTCGAGAAGTGGCAATGGAAGAGCTTCTTCAAGTGGTAAAATTTTCAAGCAGATTACTGGAATTACTTCAACTCTCAGGTTGTCAGAGTAAAATGGGTAAAGCCTAAAAATGTTTATACCGTATCTTGCAGATAAAATCAACAAAACCAGACAAATTTACTCCCAAAATCGTTGAGAAGAAGGACGATTATGTGCGTGTGGAATATGAAAGTCCTATATTAGGGGTAAGTAGGTTTTAACTTCTTCTATTACCAAACATAATGAACACGACATGCATATTGGCTTAACTGATTTTCCTTTTTGGTTCACCAGTTTGTTGATGATGTCGAGTTCTGGTTCCCACCGGGGAAGAATTCAATCGTGGAGTACCGATCAGCATCGCGGATTGGAAGCTTTGATTTCGATGTCAACAGAAAGAGAATCAAGGTAATGTTCTCCTACATTTCTTGATCTTTAGCGAGTTTGGTCACAAATAACTTTGCACTACCGTGTTTTACCTAACAGGCATTGCGACAAGAGTTAGAGAAGAAAGGATGGGCTTCTGAAGAAACCTTTTGAAGGGCCTGCATGCTTGTTTAGTTGATCAGAGGAGAAAACAACATTGTACTCTTAGTTTCATTTTACAGAAACGGAATCGTGATCATGGAATTGACCTGTTGACTAGAAGAGTCTCAAGCTTTTGCATTAAATCGTGGATACAAGATTTTCTTTTTTGTTTTCAAGCTGTTATCAGCAGAGCAATGGCATTATCATACTCTCACATTCCAACAGGATTAGGTTTTGGACATCAATTCATTATCCAATTTGTCAAACAAAACCCAAAGTGGAACGACATATCTATTAGTTTGAACACCAAGAAGTGGTCATGCCATCCATAAAACCATTATCCAATTCTATTTTTGCCTAACAGCAGAGAAATCAGATAAAATCAACTGCATAATTTAAGTATCAATGTCTCGTCATCGTCTGACTATACGAAAATAGTTCAAAACAAGCATTGACCGCATTAACATCAGAACAACGGTAAAATGCAACAACCATTCCATCAATTCCAGTATTCCACTTCTGTAAGAGAGCCCCTAACCTGGTTTGGAGTAGTAATTCATCAATCTTTCCTAAGATCCATGTATTCACGGTGGATACCATCAGCATTTATGACAACAATTTCAAGCTTGTCTCCCTGTTAAACATCCATGACAAAAAATAAAATGTAAAACCGTTAGAGATGGACTTGACATTATTAGGACTTAGCAAGATTCAACCAAGACCAATAATATAAAGGACTCCAAGCCCGATTAGGGAGGGAAAATTTATTTTTGGAAGGTAACTTGAGGGTAGGACATATGTGATCGAATTTTTCCATGCTCTAGATCTTGAGATCATGAGAAAGCCCAGTTGGTAACAAGGGAGCTCATATCATCTAAGGCACTTGGGATCAGCACCTTGTGCAGATACAAATGAAGTCTTTCAAATTCTCTATAAATTAAATATGCCTCAAGCCAACGGCATTCTGACCAAAATAAGCTCAAAGTTGATGCACCTTTAGTAGAAATCCAAACAGAATTCTCAAGAAGGATCTAATTCAAAATGGTCTAAGCATAAGAAAGTAAGCAATAAAAGAAGACACAAGGGAACTGGAGACATGAGAGACGTCAGCAACAGCCATTAAAACAGCCTTGTGTCTAAGCAAATTTGAAGTCATTTAAAAAGAACAGAATAAATCAAAAGCAGATTGTTTAAGACATGGCAGTATGGTTCCAGAATTATAAAACAGCCTTTCTAAGTTTCCAAATTATAGAAACTAAATAAATAGAACTTACAGTGTATATATCCCTCTCAGATGCTGATGCAAAAACAGTTTTTACCAAATCAACAGCTTCCGCTTCCACAAGTGGAGTAACAGCATCCTGCAACAAGCCATGGGTTTGAGATGAAGACATGCGTAGGGTAAAATTAATCAAAACATACAATATACAAAATTAGGAGCATACCTGGGCAGGCAATAGGAGAGGGCTGGGAGATTTTAGTTGGTTATCCAAGAAAGGCATGATGAGCGTCGAACCAGAACCTTGGGAGCTGTATCCAACTTTCTCGTAGGAGCCGACAGCATCATATGTGAAGACACAACCCTTTCCTAATGGTTAAGCATAAACACATTAGTTCTTAATCTAAAGAAAGGCTGAAAACTAGCAATTTCAAAGCAGATTACCTTCATTATCAAGACCACCCAAAACATTAAAGGAATAATAAGGAAAGAAGCGCTTGTAGTAAAGGGTGTTGGACAGCAGTTGAGCCATTGCAGGGCAGCTCATTTGCTTGTTGTGCTGATGCTGATAAATCTGCATTTTGAGAAGCACCATTAAAGTTATATTTACCTTACTAGCTGCAGTACTTGTTTACAAGTATTACTGATCATAATTTTGTTTTAGTTTCTAAGCTACATCAAACTTAATTGCCTTTGGCTTTTGAAATTATTGTAATACAGTTTTAATGCAAAAGTCAATTGAAGCCTACATCCATGTTCAAAAAAACTGTTTCATCATATCCTTGAAAGTTGAAACCTTACCAAGTGCCTAGCTGCCAGATGCTTTTGCAAAGCCTTCACATCAGCTTGAAATCCTGAGGATGCCATTACACATTTATCTGCTCTGCAATGTTGAAGTAAGAAACACTAATGAGAAACCCAGACGAAGAAGAAAGAAAAAAGCTGAAAAAAAGTCAAGTCCAGCATTAGACAACTATTATTCCACCTCTTTCCATCTCCAGTAACACTTATTTAGAACAATAAGAAGGACCAAGTAAAGTGATATTCTCTAAGGATTATCTATTGTCCTCCAAACATTCATACCACAGATATTGGTCTACTGGGAGAAAGAATAAGCTATGCCATAATCTTTCTCCTTACCTTAACTATTTGGCTCTGAAACATGTGGGTTGCTCTCCTCTAGAGTTACATAACATTAACATCACTCAAACAGCTACCAAACATATGTTGATAGCTTGTTGGAAAACTTGTTCAGTTCTATACCCTTATTTTAACCGAAAAAGGAATCAGCTATCGGATCCTTTCAACCATTGGAGGCAAAACTACCTTAAACATTCCATGACCAACAATCTTCTTTAGTAAATTTCACCAAATTTCTTAATTTCTCTATAAGTGTCAAATACCTTTTATTCAATATAGCTAACTAGTTTGAAAAGACTAAAACTTGGTAATTCTAGTAATTAGGACAAGAACAGATACTATATGCCACCAAAAAAAGGGGGGCCTTTTGTGCTTTTTTCTGTAACTAAACAATTGAAAGACTATTACATTCAGAAAAAAGTATTAGGTATTTCCTACCCCAAAGTTCTATTGCTTTCAATCAATTTCTAGTTAACCTTTCGATACTAAAAACAAAAGTATTGGATGAAAAAAGAACATACAGTTTACAGAGTTTGGAGTAATCGCGGGTGAGAATATTGTAACCGGTAGACATTCGAGTATCAGCCGCGACAACACAGTAATCGGCTCCAGCGATCGCAACGCAAGATCTACAAATTTACCAAATAAGCATAACATCAATAAACAGCGAAATCGAACGATAATAACAAAAATTAAAAAAGAAAACATGTTTTTAAGGTTGGCATACCCTCCATTGTTGTCGTAGGGACTCCAGTTGGCTTGCTGCTTGGTCATGGTGAAAGAAGCAGAGAATGACTCAGGTCGACAAAGAAGGAAAAAAAATTGAGAAAATAACTGTAATTTGGAGGACTATTATTTCCTCAGATTTAAGGTTAGCTTTGCCAACAAGAAAAATAAAGGTAGGAGCCTTTTATAGGGGGTTGGTTGGGTTTTAGGCCCATTCAGACCCAAACCCAATCCGAGTGGAATTACATTAAAATAAAACGAAATAAAAACTGAGATTAAGGTTTGCAAGAGAGAGAGAGAGAGAGAGAGAGGGAGAGAGAGAGGGAGAGAGGGGAAGAAGGGCCATGGCGAATCTGTTCGGATGGCTCATGACCTTCTTCTTCCTCGTATCTCTTCTCTCCATTATTGGTTATCAGGTCAACCCTTTTTTTTTTGTGGTTTCTCCTTTCATTTTAATCACAATTTAATTAATCTTAAATCCTCATTTCCAAGCTTTAATCGTTAATTTTGGGATGATTGGCATTTTGCATTGCAGCTGATTTGTTTCGCTGATCTGGAATTCGATTACATTAACCCTTATGACTCGGCGGCGCGGATAAACATGGCCGTGATGCCGGAGTTCGTAGTACAAGCCGTTTTCTGTTTGGTCTGTCTAACGACAGGACATTCTTTTATGTTCTTCATGTCTCTCCCAAACTTATACTATAATTTCAGATTGTAAGTGCCTTTTTTGTATATATAATTTCTTTTTTTCTTAACCAAATTACCCTCAAAAACAAAGAAAAGGGGTTTCATTTCTCTGAATTCCTTAGCACTTTGCGTCGTGTTTTCGGCAAATTATTGCAAAATCTGATATGAACTGTAATTCAATGAACAGGTACGTGAGGGGAGAGCACTTGGTTGATGTAACCGAGATCTTCAATCAGCTGAGCTGGGAAAAGAAGCAACGACTTATCAAACTCGGCTATCTCGTAACCCTTTTAGTTGTTTCTCTAGTTTGGTAACGCGACGACATAGATTTTTGGTTATAGTTGAATTGCATTTTGGCCTTTTTCAAGCTACGTAGGTACATGCTAACCATGCAACTCCGTTCTTCATAATCCGTTTCAGGTTGATTTTGACTGTAGGAAATGATAATTACTGAACCGGCTTTGATCGCCCTGTTCCGTAAGTTTTCATTTATTATCAATTGATTTTATGTTTAAAAATCATGAGAAATTGAATTTGATATTATTTTTTATTATTTTTGTTTTTGTAGTAAATTATCATATGAAAGACCTGTTGATATTATAATAATTAAAAAAATTTATATCAGTTTAAGTTGAAAATATTTTAAATACACAAGCATAACAGAAATCTCACTAACTATTATCAATTGATTTTAAGCTAAAAATTTAATGGAGAATGGGATCTTAAGCTAATTTCAATTTTCATTTTTGGTTCATGGAAGTATGAATTGCTCAGCAAAGCTTAAAATGTTAAGAGGCTAGCTCGGCCTCTGCCTAGACTCTAGAGGTTGTATTGCCCGAGAGGCTGGCGAGAGGCCCGAGAGATTGAGTTTGGAGAAGCCTCGAGCTGGATCTGTTGGTTTCCAAATGGTCCATAAATGCTGTCAGATTGGGCTTAGGTGGGCTGAACTGGCCCTGGATCATCATTTAGAGTCCGCAACAGAGCTGACAACATTAGATATTAACCCACAAATAGTATAGCCTACTGGATTGGGGTTGCTATTGTCAGATAGTCGATGGGTACAATTCGATAACCTTTGAGTTACATGCAAGTAATGAACGAAGAAGCCCTAAGCTAGCTTGGCATGATGGCCACCATCTGTAAATAGCAGTCTAGCTAACTCAAAAAACAAATCTAAACTTTTTAACCAAAGATTAAGACATGAATGAGCTTACAATTTACCAACTTTTCAAATCCTTTTGGAGGATCCGTATGTTTACAGGTTAAAAGATTTCAAACCTTGGGGGGCAACTAGGCTTGCCGCCTTTGCTGTCAAGAAATTGATTGGAAAAAACAATGTGTCACCCCCTAACGTGTTAGCAGAAACAATGCTAAAATCAGCTGCTGATCAAGCTACAAGGCAATGTGAAACTAGGGGTAATTAGGCCTCGCATTACCAACTGTTCATTTGGATTAATTGATCTTTTGTTTGAATATGCAGAATTTTGTGGATAAAGTTGGGAGATTTATCCGCTCAGGAAGTGATGATGCTGCGAAGTTGGTTAGGACATTAAGGTAAAGACAAGTGGAAAAAATGGGAAGTCAAAAGAGGATCATGCTCCATGGCACATGCAGTCCAAGCAAATATTCTAGAGAACTGTTTTAGGTGAATGGTGAATTGAAAAGAAACATGAAAATTTCTTTTGAATAGTCAAAAAGTGAAAACAGAAAACAAAATAGTTATATAAACTAATCGTAAAGCTACTGATACAATTGATTAATCTATGTCTAAGTATAAACTTTTCTGCAGTAAACTTCAGACTATATGAAACAAGCAGCCTAAACCTACCAAAAACTGGTATGATCGATATAGTTATTTAGGGTCGTACAAAGATTGGCTGATAGGATTGAATTCTAGTTATTTTCATACTTGGATACACCCACGTTAGCTTAAGCAAGTTGTATATCTGTCAGGACTGGGGATCACCTGACCTAACCCCTAGCTGACCCGCCCTGTAATAAAGAAATAGCAAGTTAATTTACTGAATTATTTCCATGTTCCTCTTTCAATTTTTCCAACTGAAGATGACTTCTCATTTGATTGTAAATCTATATCGGAATATATAGCTCCCTTTACTCACTTATTTTTTATGACTTTAAAGTGTTTTGAATTGTTGGAATTTCCTTTGGGAATTTGATTTTGTGGCTTATATACCTTTGTGAACAGACCATGAAAGAAATCACACACTACACTCAACAAAGTCATTCACATCAAATTACAATAAAAAGAGAGGTATCATTCTCGTAATATCAAAACAAAATGTCTGTTTAAACAACTTATAAAAAAACAAAGAATTAAGATAATTAACTATTTCGATATATTACAATTGCACAAAAAATATTTAAAATTAAGTTCTGAAAAGATAAATAAGTTAAAGATCGACCATAGCTAATGTTTTATGTACATTTTTCATTATGGTACAAGTATAATATGCATGCTACATTTCTAAATACACATATTTTGGACAATTTGTTGATCCCAATATTAATTTACGAAAACCAGCTACATTTTCTGATGTGTTGTTATTATATGAACATGGGGAAAGCTAGCTTTGAGAGTTGAGACTAATTAACTTGCTGTTATGCAGAGAAGGCTCTCGGTAAGTAACTCCTCTCTCCATTTCCTATTGACCTTGGCTATGAATTCCTCTATTCTTCTTTCCAAATCATTATCTTCCTCGTCTTCTTCACTATCCTCATCTTCTGTATCAAGAACATCATCATTGTCTTCGTCATAGCCGTCATAACCATGATACCCGTCGAGATCCTCGATGTCACTGCCATCGCTGCCATGGTAGTTATCATCATTTTCTTCGTCTTTTGTATCTGTTTCATATTCCAAAGCTGGAGGAGAAGTGAGCTGATGACGACCAGCGTCTTGATAGTGATCTGATGGCTTAGGGCGTCCTATAAAGACAGTGATGATGATAACGTTGAACATGACAAACACAGCTACTCTACTCCTAGATTTTGGTACATCGATGAAGTCGTGGATGGAGAAAAGAAGTTCATGGTGCTTAGGGACTGATGAGAGTAACAAAGTGAAGAAGATCATGAAAGGGATACTTAGAAACCAAAAGGCAGGAAACCTAGCTCCCTTCATGCCCAAAGAGGATATTTTTCACTCTCTTTCCAAGCGGAAGGAGATCTTTCTTTCATGGCACAGTTGTAGTGTGTGATGTTATTGAGAGACTTCAATCACTAAACAGTGGGAAAGGTTTGCTAACCAGAATTGAAAAAGGATAAGGTAAATGGTTGCCAAGGAAATTTCTCAGCAATCACATTCTGTCGAAACTTCCATGTTTGTGGTTATGATCAATTCTACAACCTACCTATATGTCAGTTTCGGTCAAATAATCGGCATTTTTAAAACCAAAATGAACAGTTATTTAATGTTGTTAAGGACATTTCTCAGCGTTCACATTGTGATAGGAACAGGAAACCAAAGGGAATGGTTACAGCACTTTGCAATTTTAAGAAGAAAGTGACGTAATGTAGGTTGGATATCTGAATCTTGTGGAACGCTGCAGAATATTTAAAGAAAAGGTTACTTGAGACTTAAAATATGTGGGCACCTAGCAGCTGGAGTTAGTCAACTTGTCATCTGTTTATTTATGTGGCAGTAGATTTATCCAAAACCCATGAAGTCTCTCGCTTTCTCATTAATTTACTCTCGACGTGGGTCAGATGTCCAGTCACAACATTTTGGATTCATCTTAGCCTCATTTAATTGCACAAGTTAATCGTTGGCCGTCTAATCTGGTCTGGTCTCATTTGATAATTGGAGCAGATGATAATAACATATAGAAACATATACACACACACACACATCAATTTACAACAAGTCTAGGAAATCTATCCTTTGAAAAGTCTTGCTAGTGGATCATTTTGGTAGTTGATTTTATTGATGGTCATGCTATTCTTTAACCTCCAGGCCCTCTTGATTCACGGAGGAAGAACGTCACCCATCTTGCATCATTACAAGGCAAAGGTGCTGAGCTGCATACCGTACAAATCTTTGAGTGGGTTGCTCAACCATAAACCAAATGTAGGTGGAAATAGTTGTCAGTCACTACCAGTGGAGATCATTTTCATATCATTGCATGTGCCATTGCCAAAATTCCATAAATATATTGAAGAAAATAAGGATGTTAAAAATCTTTTAAATCATGGGTTTTATCAATGAAATGAGATTAAGAAAAGAAGACTAAAAATTCACTACTCCTTAATTGTCATCGATAAATTCATCAATCAGAAAAAGGGATGTCTCCTCGCCTGGAATAATAAACCTAGCCGGATATCAGGGATGCTAATCCTATTCTATCCTACAGTAACATTCGATAACACATACACTCCACCGGTTGTGAAGAAACATCAGGGAATCGATCTAGTCAGACTCTTGAGATGAATTGACTGTGATTTTATCAAATTAACCTGCGGGCAAAGAAATGTTGATATCAGTTGCTGAATTTCTTGGCTCCTGCATGGTGGCCCAATTTTCTCTTCGGAAGGCCGGGGTCGTAAGGTTCGGTTTCAGGGCACTTGTATTTTGTTGTGAAAGTCCACTTATGCCATCCTCTTTTTCTGCATTTGAAGCAGGTTCAGCAACTACAGTCGAGTTTGGTGCGACGGTAGCTGGTACAGACTCATTTTTCGGCTTCTTGGGTTTTTGGTCATGCTGGTTGCCCGGTAAAAAGCTGCCTACCACAACCTGATAACTCAACAAAACATTAAGCAAAGTGTTCAAGACCAGCATTCATTTCAACATAACTCAAAGACTCTCCTTAAATTGTTCAGGAAACCACATAAATGTCTGGAAATGTTAGAATGACCAAAGACCAATTCCACTTTTCGAAAACTTTGACGCAAGTCTCATGCATGTTTGTTGACTCATGCAAATTCTTGTTCTCGTAGGCAAGGATGCGTCTATTCAGATGCTCAGCATGCTGCTCAGACTAGTACCAGTATGAGAGCCAATAGACAATCAATCAGACATCACTTGCAGCAGGAGAAGCGCCCACATTAAGCATATTACTGCTTCTAAAATATAAACGCAAGTTTAACACCCAAACCACTTACCTGTACAGGACTGGCAGCCACCAAAAGCCCAGCAACTCCTCCCCCTACAACACGGCCATCAGGGCTTGCCAAAGACACGCTCATCCCACCAGAGCGGCTTCTTGCTCCTTGAGTTTCTGTCGGCATGAAGGATCCAGACAAGGAAAGTATTTCAAAGCGACCCTACAAGAAAATATAAGGATGACGGATTTTCCTTTTTTAAAGAATTTGAAAATCAAAACACCATAAGAAGTTCATTAACAAACAAATCTCTTTCTCTCTCTTTCTTCCTCCCATACAGATGAGCTGCTGGTTACTAAGATTAATCCTAAAATCCCTCATCATAATTGCAAGTTATGCCCCTTCCTGTCCCTTCAAACAGTATGTCTTAGATATTTTAATTCATGAGTATTCAGCAACAATTTGATCTTTATGTGACATTTTTATCTTTGTAGCATGACTATTTCACACAACAAAGTAGCATTTGTCTTGGAGAATGATATGAATCATCTGCTTATGATCAGCTACTCCGTCAAAAGCACTGATAATTTGAAACTGGTCATGACAAAATGGTTGCTGGGTAGAACTTCAAGTTACACCAGAGAATTATAAGTAAATTCTCAACAGCATACATCTTTTTCAATGTACCAGCTCATTCTGAACATTCGTAGACATAAATAAACCTCTAAAATTAATAAGAGTACCAGTTCAGAGAATTATCTCTTCACAGATCATATCTTCTTCAATAGCTTGACAAATTTATACACACAAAAACACTCCTGCAAACATTAAAATCATACATGTTTTACAATTTAAAATATCTGTATCGTTTCAAACCCTGTTTGAAGCACATCATGCAACAAGCCTTGATTCATATCCCAGAATCAAACACAAGCATAGATGCACCAAACTTCTTTTAATAAATAACAAACTTTGCATACATTAGTGAAATACTAAACTTTCCATACAAACTATAAATATTATTGAAACTCCACATATTTTGGAATGTGATGGTAATATCTAATTTGTCTAACCTCATATGTCAGAGTACCCCCAGAAGAATCAGGCTGACGGAGTGTAACATTTGAAATTACTCCATTAGCAGATAGAATGCAAATAGCTCTTGGTCCTTGTTGAGAAAATGATATCACCTTCATCGTTACATCCTTAAAGACCACAGAAAATCAACGATGAAGTTAGGAAAAAGGTAGATTCAGTGATGAAGAATACCCTCCTGAACATGGAGGAAAGAAAAGAATAGATAAAAATCCCACCATTAGAATTATCTTTAATGTGAATCTCATAGTTCAAGAAGCAAAACTACGATAACAAACACCTTAGAGATCAACAAATTCTCCCCAAACACAAAACAAAATTAAACTCCATGTATTCTCTGAGCATAACCTATTAGATGTTAGTATTTTACTAATTCTTGTAATAGTTCAGCCTGTTGGAAATAGACTTCAAGATTTGTCAGTAGCCATGTGTCAAGGACTAAGGTTTAGATCTATGAACAAGGAAAAGATCCACCACAATCTGAAAGATCACTAACAGCCACAAAAAGAATGGACCCAGAATACAGCTTTGACAATAATAGAAATGAATGATAAAAATATTTCCCTCAAAGCTTTACAAAGCTATTCTCCTATCTGTTTCCCTATCTAACATACCTCACCAGCATTGACAGTGATGACATGTGGCGTAAAATTTGTTCCAACGGAAGTAGCAGCCCATTCGCCTACAAAACAATTAATAAACATCTGTAAATATGGAATTTTGCTGTTAAGGTAAAAATGTTACTTTAGCGCTGTTTGTCAAGCTAACGATATAGATCTAGTACATGGTTGAGATTTGGCATGAAGTCAACAAAGGATTTCAACTCGGAACAAGCAATGTATTTATGCAACAAAGCCCGTTAATGCTTCAGGAAGCCAGATTCCAGAAGTTCAGGAATAGAAACATATTTTCTGTCTCCTCATCCTTGGTAAGTAAAAGACATTACCAATCAAGCAATCTTGCTGGGTTAACAGGTTTCATTCTGTTTCTATCATTGGGAGCATCTTGAAAAATCCGTGATGGAAAGGCAAGCAGAAACAAATCTTAGCCAAAAGAAGAATATTCCTCAACCTCACACGGTCACAACAACCCCACAGAAAGGCCACTTTTTTATTCACAGAACCAGCATTATACTTCCAAATCTGAAAAGAGCATCTCTTGATAAGGTCCCACAAAAAGTTTAACAAGTATTATTAGGGAGTGACTTCATATATGGAATCTTTCGAAGAGGCATTCAGAAAATTCCAAATAAATCAGGAGATCTGTTTCAAAACCCTAGTGCAGAACCAATTGGACTTAGTTTGAAGCATACTCCAAGAAACAAAAACGAAACCAGAAACATTACTATCCATACAAAATTTATAACATGAAATTTGTACGATCCTCAGCAAATCCACATAGCAAAACTCAATCTAAACTAACATGCTAAAATTTGAATTAAGTAAGAAATAACTTTCTTCAAAAGGGCTTATTACCTAAATTCTCCATTTCCGTTCTCTTCTGATGCTTAATCTGGTAACCACTGCCTCGCCCTCTTCCCCGCTTTCCTCCACTAGAGAACTCACCTCCTCCGGGCGGGACAGATGTGGAAATAGGCATTGGCGACAATGCCCTGGCAATTGTCCCATCTGGTCCATATTTCCTAGGCCTACCTCTCTTCTTCTTTTCCGTACTTCCAGTCAAGCCTACACTAACTGGCGAGGCGTCCACTGTCGTTGAGCCACCACCAATCTGGTTAGTATTCTCTGTCCTTGGTGCCATGTGATAAGCTGATGGAGCTTCTGCTCCTATCACTGTAACTCCTGAATTTGACTCCATGCATATATTGCACAAAGAAACTATTCACAATAACTACAGCTAACTTACAGAGTCACAGCCAACCACCTACAGAACAGAAATCCATCAATCAAAATCAGAAAACTGACAATGAACACAATGTTCCCAAAGTAAACCCAAAACTACTGATTAAAAGAAGAAAAAGAATAGTTATTTGGGATAAATTCAGTGTTCTCTTTGACCTGCTGCTGAAACAAAGATTGCTCTAACTTTGAAATTCATTAAAAATTTAGAAACAAGAAAAGATGTAAAACAGTGTCAGAAGATAAAATTTTCATGAAAGTTTACACTTTTACACAAAATAAATTTACTTTAAAAAAGAATGCTCCACCATCTTCTAACCCAAGTTGCAATTTTAAGAGATTAGGAAGGCTGAAAACTTCTAAACACAAAGATCCTCAGGAAAAACATTACAGAATAAAATTTAATGAACAGTTACAAGTGAAACTACTTTACTCAAACCTTTGCTTTCTGTTTTCTTCACAAGATCAAAGTCTTTTAACACAAATTAAAGAATACTTACATAATCAAACTAGAAACACTGCCGATGGTTAAAACATGAAAACATTCCAAAAACTAACCAGATTAACTTAACTTAAATTTGTTCTAAGACTCTAAAAAAAAATCAAACTGTAACTCAAACCAAAAATAAGAACTTCAATTTTCATCTTAAAGAAATGATAAAAGAGAAAATCATTAAGGGAAGGAATTTTTTTTTTTTACAACAAACAAACTTTGAAGTGAAAAGATGTTAAAATGTAGAGATCATGACCTGTAACTTATAAGTACAGCCCAGAAAACTCTTCAATGACACTGTTCCTCTCAACTCCTTCACATTATTCCAGTACCGAAAGCAAAGTACTTTCAAACGCTTTTTTCTTGCCAACCAAACAGAATTTTTTTCCAAAAAAATATAAATCTAAACTACAATAATAAAGAATAAAAATAGAAACTGTTTGTTTGCTGAGAAAAATATAAACTGTTTTCGATTATAAAAAAACACAAACACTGGTTTCAGAAAAACCGCTGGCCGGTTTTTTTTTTGTGTTTTCCCTTGTCTGAACAGAGACTTACTTTGAAAGAACACAGGGAAAAATAAAAAGTGAAAAATACAAAATATGAATAAATAAAATATTATAACAAGGGGGTTAAAATAATATTAATTAGTAGGTAAAATTGATAACCCCGATACATAAATTTTGGTTAAGGGGGAATTTCACGTCCGTGAGGGGAAAATTGAATTTTGAAAAATTGAATTAAAAAGGGGTAAAATAGTAAATTTAGTCAAAAAAGATGGGGGAATTAAGTAGGAGAAAAAGTAAAGCAATTAACTTTCCTAAAATAATATTATCTGTGTCTTCTATTTTAAGCTGCAAAGTTGGCGTTGGAGGGCCGACCCTTTTATTGCTGCTGACCTGCTTTTTGTCTTTTTCGGCAAATAAAGTATGAGCATCTTACATTTTGCCCTTTGGTTTTTTTCTTATTGACGCTTATGCCACCCTAGAGTGTGGACTTTCTTTTTGTTTTTTGGAATTTCTTCTCATTTTCCATCTGGTAATTACTAGGTTGGTGACTGAGTAGTGATTGCGTCACCTGAGGGTGAAAAGCAGATAGCTGATGGTAGAATATGATTGGATACTCTGGCACGCGACTCCGATGCCTTCTGTAAGGTTATTTTTGCGCCTTATGGACAGTCAGGAATTTCTAAAAAGAAATTTGAAAATTTTGGATCCAATTTTTATTAAATATATATTTTATTATTTATTTAAATTGAATCCCCATTTGCTGGGTTCCTCAATTATGTCACATTAAATAAATTTGGATCCAACTCGTTTACCCTTACCTAATAATTACCCGAATTTAAGTTTTCCGAGTATGTAGTTAGAATTTGGCAAAATCGTTTGCCTTTTCAATATTCAAACTCAGAAAAAAAGACCAGTAGTCAACATTTCCACGTCAGTTTGTCAAAGGGCCTTAAAATTCGTTACCTCTTCAGGTTACAGGCAAAAGAAGCCGAGTAGATGTGAAGACAGCATCCTTCTCATTAAATTAAATTAAAATGCCTTGCCAAACTAGCCGCGGCTGATGGCAAGCTGTATAACACGACTCGAATTAAAAACTCATGGAAAAATTCTTGTCACAGATGCAAGAATCTGATTGGCTGGTGAATTTCAGCAGAGACCCCCGTCATGTGCGAGACAGTCAAATGAAAATCCTGAACTAAGTTTGGTGGACTAGTTATGTTACACTTGTCCGAGGTATGCCTGCCCGAGAGACAGCCACGTGGATACGGAGTGCGACATGCCTATCAGTACAGCGGGGCCCCTACTCTTTGAATCTTTTTTTAAAAGATTGTTTAAGATAAGCTGTACCCAACTTACACTGACCGGTATTTGGAAATTTTGGATTTGGTCTGAGCGCCAAATAAATGTCTCCACCGAAAAGAATCGAGGGCCGTCCTTCCTGACAAGTGCCCGATTGTCACTGATGAAACATTCAATACATTTGCAAAACCATCAATTCATCGAACCTTTGTCTATTGTCCAAAGCATGATCCGAAATCAACACTCTCAGTCAAATGGGTTTTGACACTAAAAAAGCCAATCAAATTGACTTTGTTACCACGCAAGTGGGGAGTGGAAGTCTTTGCTTTTTTTCGTTTTTTGAAAAAGGTTGACTAGGAGATCAGTCCCACTTGACGCACGCCACATTGGGGTTTTACTGGGGCCTTAGGATAGGACAAACCCAGCCCTTAACTCTTCAAACGAGTATTCAACTTGTTGGACTCGTTCCAACACATTTTCAACTTTGTAAGCACCCAGAGTTGCTGGAGTAGCTGGCGTCATTGCCATAAGCATAGGAGCTGACACTGTTGATGGAGTTGTTGGCATTGGAATCGGCATTGCCTTCGGGGTTCTGTTTTCATCGTCACCAATCAAGGTTGGCTTGGCAGGTACTCCCGTTGGTGTCTGGCAGCCAGGATTTAGTCTTTGTCCGTTCTTCACTTTCTTCTGATCTTCCGTGAAATTCACAATGTTGGCATTGGAGTTCACTGCAAAAGAAACGGGAGAAAGAGGCTTTCGAACTGCTGGTGACTCATTCTCACGCACCTTTGCTGCACTTAAGGGTTGCTTTTTTATTACACGACCAGGAACCTCAGAGTTTCTCTTAACTACAAAAGGAGAAGCAGAGAATATGTTTCCAATGTTATATGTCTAAAATTCGATGGCTAAAACGAAATCAATCGCCTGAAAAGGGAAAACAGTATTGTTCATCTTCTAACCAGAGTGAGCTGCAAAGCCACTGGATCGTTGGTGATTTAGGAAGCTGTTTTGATTCAAATAATCAGCCTTCTTATTAGGATGGAGACGAGTAGCAGGTTTTTCAGGCTTTACTTGCTGCAGCATTGCTCCACCTAGAGAGAGTTTTCTATCACTGGCACCGACTGTCGACATTCTCGGAGCCTTCGTTCCGCTTATTGATGGGCTGGGTTTTGAGCCATAAAGTGCTTCCTGCTCTGCTATCAGCTGTCCGTGAAGTTTCTTTTGGTCCTGAAACACAAAAATTCAAGCACTGGTTAAGATGAGAAACTTGTTACCATCAAACTAAGGCCTAAAAGATTAATCGAATCACAGCACATACTCTCTGCCTCTGCCTCTCTAGGTCTTTCTCTTGCCTTAGGTTGCTGTAGTCCTCGAGCACAGAAAGAAGTCGTCTCTAAATACAATTAAAAATATCATCATACGATTACTTAGAAGAAAGCAATTACTAGAAAAACAGAAAAATGGCAATTGGCTATAACAAGTATTTAAAGAAAAAACAACGCCATGGCATCTTAACTTTGAGCAAATCAAGTATTAAGCCAAAGTGCACAACTTATATAAGATTTGACCAAATCAATTTTTGATTTGATGCATAGTCTTGTCCCAAAATTTAATAGTATTTAGGAAAAGTGCTTACTCCATCATACAAAAACTCATTTCCTCTCTCTTTCTCCCAAGCTGTGGTTTTTAAAGTTAAAACCTCCACCATTGCTGCACCAAAGCCAACCAAAACAAAAATAAATAAATAAATAGTAACATAGATCAGTTTTAAAGACGTGAACACATTACCAGGCCAGTATTTAAACCCAACACAAAACCTTTGGACAATCAAGAATTTCTTTTAGATCCTTCACTGCTATATAGCTGGTTTGCTGCATACACTTGTGGCAGAGAAAATGAGTTTGGTGGAGAAATTTACCAGGAATTTTGTTAACAACTACTCGAGCTTTCTCAGCACGTTTCAGACTGAGGTGTGCACCTCTTCCGGCATTATAACGGTTGTCATCCTAAAGTTTGGACAATATGAAAGTCCTCAACCTAGGTGTAAAAAACAGGACTGTATATTATTCACAAAAACAAGGTAAGTTTGATTCCAACCCTATTGTACTCTTCCAGCCAGCTTTCTTCTTCACATGCCACCAACCACTTTTCCACCTTCTCGAGTATTTCTTTACGACTGAAAGCTTCCTCTCTAACCTTTGAAATCTGAAGGTCAATTTGTTCCAACAGGTACAGAGGATCAATGGCACCTGAAAAACAATTCAGATAAATAACAAAGAGAGTATTCGTGAATCATGGCCCTTTCATGCAAAGTTCATTTAGAATTAAATCAAAAGACATTCCTCAAAAATTGGAAATCCAAGTATAACAAAAAATGCATCCTCTTGCGCATCTATTATTCAGAATCTCCAGTAACCCATTAATCATTCTGTTGAAAAGTCACGAGACAGGATAACAGAAGTAAATTTCTTCACATTGTACAAATGATAGAACAAGCAATGGTTTGTGCTCAGGTATTTACCAGACTCCATAGCTTCAATCGAATAATCTGTTGAAATAAGCGCTTCCAATACCATGTGAGTCCTTCTGCACATATCCTCTAATTCGACCTTCTTTTTCAGAACAATTTCCTTCATTTTACTTGTTTTGAGCTGCTCCAGCCTAGAAACTTCCTCCTCAACCTACACAAAATCGCTCATACAATTCATTCCCCATATAATTAGCAGTAAAAGTCAACAAGTACAATTGAGAAGGACTAAAAAATCATGAGTCTAAAATAGTGTTCTAACATTTTTAATACAGTCAATGGAGAGCATATTGGCCTCCGTAATTTCTGGTTCAGAAGCTGCAATTTTACTGGTAACATTCAGAAACATGCGTTGTTCCTCTGCCGGTGTGTCCATCAAATGCCAAAGCTCCAACAAGGCAGATGCAAGATCTTGAATCTGGTAAAGTGGCTCAAAGGATCAGAAGTACCAAGCAGAAACAAATGTTCAAGGTATTAAAACATGAAAATGAAAAGGTAACTATATTATACTAGTACTAACCTTCTGCATTCTCTTTATCTTTAGCTCTTGCAGACTTTGAATTTGAGCAGCCAACCTAGCAATTGTATTGTTACTTACATCTTTTGCTCCATTAGAATCATCCAAGGTAGCGTGGATCCTACAAACTGTTTGTAGGAAATCCATACCAAGAACTGTGCACAGTGAGTTTATAGTATTTAGGTGGCCTTGCACCTGGTTTAAACGATTGATCTGCAAGTGATGTTGAGTGAAATTAGTAAAAGATCGCATAATTTCGATAGTACCGCCCATGTAACTGCAGAAAATCCTACACTACATGTGACTTGTCAGCGATCTAGATGCACTAATGCTAAGCTCTCAATTATCAAGACTACTGCTGGTGTTGTCACCATAAAGGAATAAATGAATCATAATGGATACCTACCTTCTCATTTTGAAGTTCATGCAACTCCCTGTGTAATTCTTCTAGTCTTCTTAGAGACAGGTTGGTGTCGTCAACGAGCAACTTATTTCCATCTTGTTCTTTAAACCCCAAAATCTCGTTAGATATTTTCTGTATTTGATCTATAACTCCAATAAACTGGTTAATTCTTTCCACATTCTTCCTACGCATGTCCTCCAACAACGGACCAATGGCTTCAAGCTCTTCCTTCAAGTTCCCCCCAGGCTTCAAGTCACGCTGAATATATATACCCAATAACACAAAATTACTCACTAAATTCAAATTAACTAATACAAATATGTTGACTGTTGAGCATCTATAGGCTCATCTATTGATTGCAATACTAATTAACCGCACTTACATGCACTGGGTTCTCCCCGATGGAAGCACAGATATCTGAAATTTCCGCCTTGGCAATTGCAATATCTCGTTGCAATTTAGTTCTGCATTCTTTTGCCTCGTCTACTTTTCTCATGTAGACCTTGAGGCATTCTTGTTCGAGATCTAAAAGCATTGCATCCCGTTCGCCATCAGCCTCCCCAACTTCATCCCATATTTTCTGTTACAAATAAAGCGAAGATAACATTCAAAATATGTTATGTCAAACGAAGACGCAACAGTAGATATGCTTTGAGAGATCTCTAGGAGAACCTGCAATTCACATAGCAACGACCCGCACGTTGTTTCAATGCGCGCAAACTGCTCACTTTTATGATTTAACATGGAGTCGGCAGTATTCTGCAGCAAGAAGCGGCCTTTTTAGTCTCACAAAGAAGAACAAAAATCGCAGTATGAAGCGATATAGCGAAAATTTCCAACAATTCGAAATGGAAACAAAAAACCTAAATAAATTGTTTACATACATTTCTTTCCTTATTCTATATTCTGCAGATTTATCATTTCTTTCTCGAAAAAAAGACTAAAAAAAATGAAATCCTTGATCCCTCTACTCAATTATCAATCGAGTAATAAAATGCATCACTTTAAAACAATCGTTCTTCACTTTTTCTTTCATTTTCTCGTCAACCAAACGGACGCCATGATAATTAAGCTAAAATTGAACAGAGAAACAAGTAAACTTAGATTCGACGCAAAAGCAAACCTGAAAATTACCGTGAACTTTCGATATTGCAAGTGTTCTTGCTCAGTACCGTGCGAAGGTGATCGACGATTGGAGATCCTATCGCAGATGATGATTGGATTTGATTAAATCAAGAATTTCTGGTGAGCGGTGACCCTAAAAGAGAATGTAACGCTTGAATTTTGAGTGAGAGATTATGAGAGGGAAAAGACGGGCGCGGAAAGGGAGCCGTTATGTTGGGGGTTAGGAATATAAGTATTCAAAACTTGATGCTGACACGTCATTGGATTAGGTGGGGCCGACCTAGGCGTTTGCGAAATCAGGGGGCGCGAACAATTCTTTTGTGAAACCTTTTGCTTTTTCGACGGTGGGGATCGGACTTGTGGGTCCAACGACCCATAAAGACGTTTTTGAATTTCGAAATGCGGGATAGGTGTAATTTGCAAATCGAAATCTTCTTCTCACGTAAAGCAAATTGATGAGAAAAAGGGCGTGTCCATAAAACAATTAAAAATAGTCAAAGAAGGTCCAGCGCCTTTCAAACTAGAAAGAGCGGAAAAATAACTATCACTCGTGCTCACATCTGGGCGGAGGCACCGTAAGGTCCAAAACCTTCCCATTCTAATACATTGGGCCTGGCTGGAAACAATTACTAGGGTTGGTAATTTTCAAAAATCACTTTTAATTATTTTTAATTAAGTATAATAACTTTTCAAAAAAAAAGACAATAAAAATATAAAAAAAAAAACTCAAATTAACATATAAATCCAGTGGCTTGGTTTCACAAGTGAGAAATATTCAACTTAATTTGTATTTAGAAAATCTAAGGTAAAAAAATAAATAAATAAATTTACCTTTCAAATTAATTAATAGAGATTTGAATCACACATTTAAATTAAATTTATGATTTAAATTTTCAAAATTTTCCTCGACCCTCTTTCTTCCTTCCCGTCACCTTTGTCAATCTCTCTCAAAGATATTCTCTTACGTTGTAAATTGGTGCAATTAGGCAAGTACGATTTAATTGGTGAGGAATACATATGTTCCAAGGAGCATTATTCAATTTATCTATTTTTGTTTAAATGGTTCCTAAGCAATAAGGGGAAAAATAGTATGTGATTTTTTTTCTATCTTGACATGGACAATACATTTTGCAATTTGTATTAGTAATGCACGCTTCTCCTTAGGAGTTATTATGCCATTATTACCTAAGAAAAAAAATAAAACATGTATCACAAATTACAATAATACGTGACATTAGTGAAGTTAGTTTAATTGAACCAAACTTTTATCATTTTGGAAAAGTTTAATGGCATTAAGTTATAGCCTTAGTTGTTGTATGTGAAACCCCAACCCTTAACTAAAGGTTGAAAACATATTTAGATTGGTGTGCATGTAAATTTGTGATTTTCAATGACATTTACAAACGTTTACAACCTAGAAAAGTAATGATTTGATAGCAAAAGAAGCTTATTTGAAAAGTGGGACTTAGAAAGGGTATAAAGACTTTGATTTAAATTAAAAATTACATTATAGACCAAAAGTATTGATAGCTGCTCATAGGTATTGATATTTGCAACCCATAAATTCATCTGTTGATTAACGTATCGATACTCGATAAGCATGTAAACCCATAACAAAAACATTGATATTTACCCTAAAAGCATCAATACCTCAATTGTAGATTTTAGAAAAAAAAATAAAGGCAATAAAACCTTTTCATTAATATTTAAAATCATAAAACTTTAAAATTTTCCCAAAATGGTAAAAACATTTTCTTTCTCTAGTCTTGGCCTTTCTTTTTCTCTCTTCCCTCTCAACGCTTTGTCATCACTTACCATTATTTCAAACATTTGAAAATCATACCCAAGTGCAAATTTTGATTCTAAAGGTTTTGAAGATATGGTTTCCTCATTCTAGACATCTAAACTTCTAGTTTTGATTTTCAAAACTTATGGGTTCTAAGAAATTCGTTTTACTATCCAAAACTTATGTTTTTTTGAGTGATTTTAGTACTCTTAAGCTCACCAAGATAAAATTACTCAAATCCCTAACTAATTGTAGTGTAACACATAATTAGGTTAGATTTTAAGCTATTGATTTTCACATTAGAGGCCAAGTAATGAAGTTAATGAATGGGTGAAGGGTATGCTTAAAAAACAACGTATTAATAGTAGATTTATCACGGATAAGTGTTGTTGAAGAAGTTGGTGTTGTGAAAAGGTCGAGTCTTTGTCAAAAAGTGCTAAAGGATAAAGCACACTTAGAGTAGGTGAGTGGTTATAGTGTTCTTAAGGTATTTTGATATATAAATACAAAAAAATGTTTGGAATAGCATCAGAAATCCTTTTGATGAAATCATGAAATGTTGGAATGAATGATGATTGCTACCATGTTTTAAATATGGTTTTGAAAATGCATATGATATAGAAGTATACCTATACATGTATAAAAATGGCTTGTGGGGAACAAACCTTTCAATGCTTTTGCCCTTCAAAATGTGAATCGAGTTTGGGATAGTGAATGATGCTTGAGTTACATGCCTTTGCATGTTTTGAGAACTTGATAATTGAATTACATGCCTTTTAACATGTTTTGAACTTTTGATTATTTGACTTGTGAACTAAAATATGAATTATATGAATTGTAATTGGAATCACATACTCTTAGTATGTTTTGAATGGTAATCTTGTGGCTTATGAGTTTTAGCATATCATGAGTGCATCATCATTACGACTTACATGTTCATAACATGTTTTGAATATCAGCATCTAACATGTCCCTAACATATTTGGATGGGTCACACACCCTTGATGTGTTTCGAATATTGTTATGGGTTACATATCTCTAACCTGTTCTGTTACATATCTCGTCACATTTTATACATGCCATTGCATGTTTGGATCAAGTGTTACAACATGTTTCGAAAGCATCATTAAATAAGCATGTCACATAATGCATAGACCATAAAGCATGAATTGTGATTGGTTCAATCTTATTGTATAATATGGGATGTTTGGTTAATGATACATGTGTGGTGTAAATGGTTCGAGGACCTAATGTTGAGCATGTGTTTTAGCTAAATGATGCTTGGAATTGGATTAGTTAGTCAACAGTTGGATATAAATGAGAAAGTATCAATAACTATTACAAAAGTTTTGATTCTGCTTTCACTGAATACTTAGGCAAAGCATTATGGATTGAAAATATTGATATCTTTACCCAAGGTAACAACACCTTAAAGAGAGAAAACATTCTATTGAAGAAGCATCGATACCTTTGGCAAAGGTATTGATACCTTGGCTGTAAATTTGACATTTTCACCCAAAGTCAAGGGGTTTAGAGTTTGTAAATAATTGATTTATTTCTCTTAACATTTGAGAGCTTTTGTTGAACTATGATAATGTCCCAAGGTATAAGAATGCTATGGTTGATTGAGTATTAGTTTGAAGAAGTGTGCATATTTGATTAAAATTGTGTTTGCAAATACTTCTCAATTTAGTTTGTTCCCCTTTCCTATTTTTGCTCATTGAGATTTTATATTTCACCACATGCAAATTCTATTTCGTTTTAGATTAGTATATCTTTGGTTGACTTTTTTGAAGACATTGAAGTTCTTAGTTGGTTACGCTTTCCCTCTTATGTTATCCTGTTCGTTGAGTCGTCAATTGTGTGGTTTTATACTTAAAAATAATGCTTAATGTTTGACTAATGTATGACTTGAGATTTTATTTATGTTACATTATACAAATTTAATTGATAATTACATACAATGAAAGTGGATTGTTTTGAAATGTTGAATGTCACTCATAGGATGTACTTGGGTTAATTACTAATATGTTGAAATACGTTTTCTATATTTTGATTAAATTTATGAAATAAATGATTATTTAAAAAGTTGTTTGGGTCTAGTGGACCATACACATCTAAATCTGTGCACTGATCATGTCTCTTAAATCGAAATGTGACATTTATATATATATATATATTAAGAAACCCATAGTTAATCTTATATGGTAGTCTATTCACCTATAAATCTTTTTTCTTTTTTGATTTTCATGCATATTAAGAAATTTGATTTTCGTATAATTCCTTTTATAAGTTCAAAAGGTTTTTATAATATTGATGGACAATATTTTTGATTGTCAGCAAATAAAAAAATGAAAATTCAATTTGAATATAAAAAAAATATTATGTGTTTAAAAATAAAAAAACATATATTCAAAACTTTTTTTAAGAAAAAAAAAAGAAAACTAACATAGCAATAGGGATGTGTCCTATTATTTGTCGTGATAAAGAGATTTAATAATATAGAGAAAATGTAAATTTAGATCATTATTTTTTCCGTAAATTTCAAGAACTTATTTGTATGATAACATGAGGAATACTTTAATTTATTCCCTTTGATAGAGAATACAAAAATTAGACTCAAAGAAAATTGAAGTCATAATTTTGATAATTTAGTTTATTATCTTCTCCTTCCTAATCTTTAGAATCTAAACTCATGATTAAGGTTTCTATATGAGTTTTGACATATTTTAAATGAAATTACGTTAATCATGAGTAATTACAATCATAATTAAATAATTTTTCATATATATAAAATAAACAAAATAAACAAATCAATCTAATCATTAGAAGGTTGTATAAATCTATACACCAAAAACATCTAAATACAAAGATTTAAAAAAATTTTAAACTTTTTTTGTCACTTGAAACACGAAAAT
The DNA here is from genome assembly GCF_002168275.2 of Theobroma umbraticum. Taxonomy (NCBI): domain Eukaryota; kingdom Viridiplantae; phylum Streptophyta; class Magnoliopsida; order Malvales; family Malvaceae; genus Theobroma; species Theobroma umbraticum. The sequence goes on from NW_018397258.1 coordinate 1,670,996, forward strand.
GATATATAATTACTATTTTTACTATCCATAATAAGAATAAAGATTTTGATAATCAACTTACCTTATTTAAACTTTTTTTTTCTTCCCTTTTCCGCGACTGATCGTTGATTCATCATACTATTAATTGAAAAAAAAAGGCATGAAATTTTATATTATTTGTATTTTATACGCATGCATAAGTGAATAAAAATCAACATTAATCAAGTATAGAATTTAATTAATTGGGAGGCGGAGGGCGTTAATAATCCGACGTGGCATCAACCTTTGTGATTCTAACTTCTAACAACCAACATTGTCGAAAGTGCATCCAATCAAAATCCGGTCTTTCCAATTTAAAGGAAAAAAAAAAGAATTGTAGAATACAAAGAACGGAGCACGCTGCAGAAACAAAACAAGGGCCAAGACAAAAAAATAAATAAAATAAAATCAAAAATTCGGAAAATTTAAATGGGAGGAGAAAGAGAGTAAAGGCAAAGATTAGACTTTTTTTAAAAAGTTTTTAGAGAGAGAGACAGTGGAAACCCTTGAGTTCCAAAAATGTCAGAGAGAAACTGAACACAAAAGCATACGAAGATACTGGGAAACTCCCTCCCCTCTTTCTCTTTCTTTCGTTCTTCATCGTCATCTTCCCCAACGGCCATTCTACTACATGAATCCACACAAAACCGAAGAGGGTCTCTTCCATCACCACCATGATCTGGGCCCACCTCACCAGATGATCCAAACGCAATCACAGCCGTCCATTTCCACACACGATGACGCACCGGACGCCTCCTTCTCCCTCCCCGAAATCGTCCTCTTCCGCTCCTCGTCCTCCGCCGACTCGCCCAGTCGTTCCTCTTCTGAAAACGACGACGCCGCGACTACTCACCCCACTCCTTCCTGCACCGCGACAACAACCGACCTAACCAACACCACCCATAAAATTACCAATCAGTCCCTGGGCTACATTAGCCCGGACCCTCACATTTCCTCTCAGTTCTACACTTTCAACGCCGAGTCCCATTCCCTCATGATCCGCTGCATCCGCGAGCAGCGTCTAGCGACTCCAGCCGAGATCCGAACCGCCACGCCGCGCTCCGTCCTGAAATCGTGGCGCGCCGTGTGGAAGGACCGCAACGAGGACACCGCTTACCTCACTGCTTGGAAGCGAATCCAAGACAAGCTCACCTCACACGTGGACACCAGTTCGGGTAACGAATTCCTTTGCTTTAAAAATAATGCTAATCAATTCGTTTCCCATATTAATCAATGGCAAGATATCGTCATGAGTTTCCACGGCGACGCCGATTTAAAGCACTTGGGGCTTAAAGAGACAATAGAGAGAATCAAGCAAGTGTGGACCGTCGGTGCTAAGTTCTATGGAATTCCCGAGAGTTACATTAGGGTTTGTGTTGCGGCGTGCCCTGTATGCAACGCTTCCTCGGGGTCTGCTTCAAGGAGTAAACGTCGTCGTTTTGAGTACACAGAGTCTTTTGATGTGCCTGCGAAGGAGGTGCCTCATAGGTTGCAGCAATTGGCCGCAAAGCACAAGGTCGTACTCTGTATCAGGCAGAAATATATTAGGTATAAACCTTTTATGGCTGAAGTGAAGGATTATGCTTGTCATCGAGCAGGAGAGCCTGCAGCAAAGAAATCAAGGATTTTGAAGAGGGAACCTTATGCATCGAAGAGGTGTGGTTGTGGATTTAGAATTAGGGCAATAGTGCCAATTGCAAATTATAATGAGAAGGATAAGACATTTGTATATCAAGAGGAAGGGATGGCAGTATTTAAGTTATACGCGGTGCATTCGGGGCATGACCCAGGGCCATCGGATGGGAATGCGAGGATTATGCATCGTGTGGTTGGGCACAAGGGAGGGTTTTTGATGGATCACGATATGGTTTATGGGGTAAGTGAGGATTTGGATAGTGAGGGGTTTGGGTTGATGGGGAAGGACCAAGGAGAGTTGCAGCTTGCTATTTTGCAGCAGGTGCAGGAGTTAAGAGCTGAAATTGGTTTGTTAGAGGGGAGGATTGGCAAGATTCCTTGTCAGTTGTTGGGTTCAGTATCTAGGGAGCTGTTCGAAATTTTGAGTAAAGTTAGACGTTTAGGGGAAGAGGGTCCAAAGTCAATGGGATTGCTTTCTGACAAGCCTCATTCAGATGACATGTTGGTTGGGGAGAATGATTTGGCACACTGGAGTGATCACCACCATGATCGAATATATGGGGATGGCAAGGATGCAGAATTGATTGAAGACGATGAAGACAGTTTTGGAAGAACACTTGGGGATGTTGTTCCTTGGGACCAAATGAGGACGGATTGTAGGAGCCAGAAGGATCTTATAAGTGAGCCTTGTAAGACAGATAAGTGGTTGAAATGCAGTGATTTTGATGAGAAGAGCATTCTTGACTGTGAAGATACTAAACTAACCAAGCCCATGAGACATGATGATGGTATAGTGACAGATGTAGGTCTTGTTGGCATTCAGGTTGATAGTTTCTACCAAGAAAATCCTAAGTGGTATGATTCTCCTTGTGGATTAGATTCCAGCACAGATTGTGGTGATAGTGGATTTAGACACGGGGAGATCGTGTAGAATGCTGAAGAGCCAGGTTAACCCACTCTAACATAATCTTGAATTTATATTGCCCACTTCATCTCTTCTCACAGCTGGCACTGGATTGTACATTTATGTATACTGAAGATTGGAACTTGCATGCTTTTAGGTGTCTTTGTTGTGTGTGGTTTCTGTAAAGTATAGCCAATTGGGCTCGTCTGCACATACCTTATTATAACTATTTGTTAACATGTTGTGGACATTCATGATTTTTGGCTGGATTCCTCTTACAATGGACACCGGTGACTCTTTCATCACCTATCTTTTAGATTCTTGTATGTATAATGTATTGTATGTCCAATCTTTCTACTCTGGCCCTCATTATAACATTTATATTCCGTTAAGTTCTCTTTCATATTCATTTGTATCTTCTCTTGTCTTCAAACTCATTAGTACCTTATAAGATTCACGTCTCTTTACTAATTTCAAAGAGTTTGATTAATCTACTAGTTGGTTTGATCATACTGATGGTTTTAATCATTTGCTTGAATTATGGGTCAAATTGTGTGGATGATTTCTAGGGGCTTCTAATTTGTATGTTTCTTCATCCTTCCTTTGCCTTTTGTTTTGTTATTATTTTATAAATGTGTATTATGAATTTTAGAAGGGATGATCAGTGAATGCTTTAGGTGCATCATGCATTCGATAGCTCTTTTTTGCTGTGTAAAGGTGAATTTGGGTTGTTGCGGTTGTGGAAGTGGGAAGGGAATAGATAGTGGTAGAGTTTTTGGGTTAGAAGATGGACATCCAAGTAGAGAAAGAAGGGTATCCTTTAGCCTGGAGGATGGCCGTAAAGAGTGCGGAAGTCATGCCTTGGAACCGGGAGAGGTATCTGTGACCAGTCTTGATGATGAAGACTACACCAGTGATGGAGAAAATGAAGATGGACAAGATTGGTTACAGGAGGGAGCCTGAGATAATATGCCGGCATCTAGATCATGTTGGTATGTTGGGACTCAGTAAAACCCTTCTTAGATTATGGTATTTGATTAATAGGCTTGTAACCTCATTACTGCAGCTTAAATTACCTAGTTTAGATGGAGATGGCAGAGTGAATCTTGTTCACATCTAGGACCGAAAAATAAAAAATGAAAGGGGTGCAACCGTGGCTTTCAATGTGAGGGATAAAAATAGGGGCCTCAATAATTCAGAGATTGTACAGAAGTTGGGTGAAATCTCTGGTGTCTCTCTCGGTGTCGTATGTTAGAGATAGATAGCCCATGATAACAGCGAGGGGCTCTGAATCTCGAAGATACTACCTTGTGCAGACGGACGGAAAATGGGCCAAGGGATCATAAGAGTTGAGGTCGTTACAACTTCTTTGGGCTTTTGATTTTAATTTGAGGATGGGATGTCTATAATAAGTGTGGGCTTTTGTGGCAAAGTTCCTTGACCCAACCCTCATCACAGACATCTATAACGTATTTAAAAGGAAGTCCCAATGGGTTTCCAAAGTTGACCACGTGGAGGGCAGAGAGAGTGAAAGAGAAAAGATGTTGAAGTAAACAGAGAGAAACAGGGTGGTGCAAAAAGATGTGAATAAACTTGATGTTTGATCCTATAGGCAACCACCTTGGAATGATTTCTTATGTCCAGGGAAGTGCTGCCATACTACCAAATACAGGGTACTTTTGTGAAGGATCAATGAAATGAAAATCCAATCATGCTTAAGAAGAAAATAATAATAATAAAAGAACAAATACACAACCCTACATATTGAAACAGATGTTGAGAATGCTTTGGGGCTGTTCTGTGGTCACCTCCATTAGTTCCTCTTCAAAGAAAAAAAAAAGTAAAAGAAGATATGAAAACGTAAAGAAAATAAAATTCAGAATCTTTGTGGATCTCATGCTCCAGTTCTGAGTCAGAAACGTGATAACATCTGGTGCATGGTACGCCTGTCTTATGCTTGTCTTTGATGTGGGATATGATCCCATTGAGGTGTGCAAAACTCCTCTCGCACAAGCTGCATACATAATATTCTTTGATTTCAACCTTTTCGTTCTTGCCTCCTTTCCCCATTGCTGAAAACAAAAAAAGATTTATTAAGTTGCAAAAAAAAAAAACAATCCAAGAAAGGCAAAGAAATAAATAACAACTAACCTAATTGATGGATGGAGAGGATAATCAACTTGAATGATGGGTGTAGAGACTACTTGGTATTAAGAAGAAAAGAAAGGCGAAGAGAAGAGAAAGAAGAAAAAGCAAAACTAAATATATAAATAGAAAATAAAAATCACCTGCTTCCATTTCCTGTCTCAATTTGGTGCATCTTTTTTTTGCCACCAACACAATATTGCCACGTGGTACAATATTACATTTCTTTCTCCCATTTTCATGTCGAGATCTTTTATGAAACAATTAGTCTTTCTCTCTTGTAACATGCTTCTCTATTGAAAAACTGGAACCTGTAGAGCACCAGACTTTCTGGCAACAGCTTTTGTTCTCCTTCCAGTCATAGCAGTTTGTGTTGAGACTTTGGGGCATTAACCACCAAGGAAGAACGTGATCTCTCTTTTCTTCTAGTTGGCACTGTTACCGGGCTCACTTTTCTTGTTTTAATTGGGAAGATGTTGGCCCTCACATCTTGCAAATTCTGGCCTGGTCTGGCCTGATTATCAAAAGCAAAACACATCAATTTTTCTAAAGTTTTGATTAACAAACATATAATGCATGCGTGTGGATGCTCAACCAAGAAAGATACAAAAGGATTATTCAGGAAAGCCAAAAGCAGAGTGCAATAACATGAATCCATCCAGCATAAGGTCATATTTTTCCAATTCAACATATTTGACCTTACCTTTCAAAAAAGAAAACATATTTGACCTTGCTTTTGGCACAATCCCAACAAAGCAATGAGTTGTTACGTTTGCATAACACTACCGGATTCTGCCCAGATATTTCAATTGAAAATTGACTAAGTTACAAACACTGACCAAATCACTAGAAAAAGGGGGAACCAAGAAACCTCGGCAAAGGGAAGAAAGTTTAAGCAATGTCTTTCTCAAACAATTCATAGTGGTTAACAAATTTAGACGAGCTTGGCTGATGGCTGTCCATCTTTTAATTGTGAGATTCATAGTGGTTTAAGAATTGATTGGAGTGGCTGTTTGTTCTCATCATTCTTTTTGATTTTTCGTTTTTGCAAGTGGATTTTAGCGTAAATAATTCAAATGATTATCTGCTAAGCCTTTAAAGTTATAATACAATGGAAGAAGAAGAAAAAGAGGAAAATAAGTTTGGTGAAACTTCTGCAAGGGGTTCGGATACTCCTCAAGTAGCTACTGTTGTGGAGGATAGGATAGGAAAATCTTATCAGGAGAATGTTAATGTTACTGATGGTGAGAAGCTATTGTAAGAAATGATAATGCGGTTTCACAAGGGGCTCATTCTGCATCTCTGATTGGGGATGAGGACCAATTTGAGCCTGTGTCTTCAGAAAATCAAGATAAAGCTGCCGGGCACTTTCATGCATGTTGGTCAGGTGGATCTGAATCGATCCTCAAATTCAGACTCAGACTATGAGAGACGCTCATCTGGCGGGTTTGAGGAATACTCTCAACATCTAACAAGGACGTATTGGATGCAGTATGATTCTTCCTCAATGCCTGAGATCGTTATACTTCAAGCCCTGGTCCTGAAAGACAAACAGATTATACCTCTAAGCAGTCAAGCTCGGCAACTAGTCTTGATTCTGCCTTTTATGCAGATTCTGGATATTGTCCCCTTGGTTCACCAATAAAGCCTAAGCCAAAAGCTGCTATGCCAAATGTGTCTCCTGAATTATTGCATTTAGTGGATTCGGCCATTATTAGGAAGCCTGAAAGCTTGGACAAGGTGCAAAATATGGAGAGCATTCCTTTCTTGGTTGTTGATTCACTTATTGCCACAATGGGTGGAGTTGAAAGTTCTGAAGAGGATGAAGACAGCAATCCTCCTAGTGTGATGCTGAACTCTCAGGCTGCAATCGTGGCAGGCAAGCTTGCTCATTAGCGTCCCTGGGAATGAGATAGTGACATTCTCATGTCTGCCAGGACACAGGTGGTTAGAAGCATGCTTGTTATATTACGAGCCTGTATGAGAAACAGGGCAATGTGCTCTATGGCTGGTTTATTAGGAGTTTTTTGAGGTCAGTTGAGAATATTTTTGCGCAGGATGTTGGCTCAATGGAGCAGATGAAATGAGATGGAACTCCCTTACGCTATGGCATCCAACATTTGGCAGGGCATTCACTTAGTGTCATTGATTTACATAATTGCTTTCAGGTTATTACAAGAATACTTACTACTACCGATTGGGCGCATCGCTTAATCAAATTATTCTGAGTCTGGGATAAAAATGGCACGACTTGAATAACTTGTTAAAATATACATAAATCCGAAGCACATCAATACTTAAACAAGCCCAAAAACACGAACCAGTATCCCTGACGTTGGACGGAATCATATACTTTTATAGAAAAATATAAACCTACGATTTCACGATTAGATTCCAAAATCAATAGTAGTTAACAACAATCAGAAGTTTTAACCGGAAGTCGAAGCCGGAGAGATATCTCCGAGACAAACTCCCTGCCTAGAGCTCGAAGCTCCTCATTCTCAAGTTCTTGAGGGCATTGGGCTTGAGATGGCTGCAGTAGAGGGAGACGCTGCAAACAAGAGCTTAATTCTTCTTTGTTTTGTAAATGCTCCAATCCAACCCCACCAAGCAGGGATACTAAATCAAATCCGCCCATATCCCGAAACCAAAAAAGTTTTTAGTTTGATTCATTAGACTGGCCTTTTCCTAGTCGCAAAGGGTCCAAGGGCCCAAATAACCACAAATAGAATTTCTACAAAATTAAAACTCTTATATTTCCCAAAGCAATCCCAGAGGCAGAAGGAGCCCAACTGCTGTTGGAACAATTTCATTCTATACAACAAACATAGAACATGCGTAGATAACATGAAAATTCCAAGTCTGAAATCTAAATACACAAGTGCATAAATGGCAAGAACAACACGGGATTTCTTTAATCAATAGTTTAATCATATTGATCAAAATTTTGAGAAATTTGATAAGTAAAACATCATAAAAAAACCTCTTATTACTAATAAAAGTGTTGTCAATGAGAGCCTAGTTTGATCCAAAGCGGAGGAGAGAATGTAGAACGCAAATCCAACACTTCGTAATCGTTGATATAGTTTATATCCTTTGTATTATCACAATTGTAGATGCCTATATCAGAGACGCGAGCCTGAGGATAATAATAAAAATTGTCATCGGTAAAGTAAATGCAATTAGCCCTGCATCTAGGATAGTTAGCTGCCAAGACGGAGAAAGTGCAGCAATTTCCAAGAAATAAAGAGTGTTCACCCAATGATAATATTTTCTCCCAATTCTTTGTATGCATGTCAAGTTTGAAAATCTCGAACTCTTCCGTCAAATCAGTTCTTTCCACTCTTCCACTATCATATCTGATATCATATCGACCAACACCGCGAGTAATCATGCAAAGATCGCCACCCAAATCAACAATATACTTCTTATGACCAAGATGAACAGTAGAAGGTGGTGCAGCGAATTCAACGAGTTTTGGAGATGGTCCATTTAAGTCCTCACATATAAGAACTTCCCCAGTAATAAGAACTACAAAGAAATTACCATTGAAACAAGTGATGTCATCCATTGAAAAGATAAAACAAATTTGAGTCCATACTTGATCACCAGGCTTTGCAAAGACTAAAGTCTCATCTCTATTCGACACTCCACAAATCGCCATAGCAATACAATCAGGGGAAGTTGGACTTGAGGATAAGAAGACTTTTTTTATAAAATATAAACGCAAATCTTCTGGGGGATAGTCGAAATCATTATCGAAGGAGCGCAGAGAAGGAAGGGAAAGACTAGCTTTCGATAAAGGATTAAACAATCGAATTTCAAGATCAAGACCGAAAGTAACTAACCAACCAAAAGGAGTGCCCCAACACCTCCTTCCTCGGATCTCCGGCAAATCGAGCTCAATAATGACTTCTTCTGCATTACTGTTAAAACTACGTTTGTCACTACTCTCTTTCTCTGAAAGCATCAAACAAATAGGAAAATTGATTTTTTCATCCTTGAGCGAATTTTGCCAAAACCGACAAACTGCACTCATCCGAATACGATCTCGAATTGAAGTCTTGTCGACAATGCATCTTAAAAGATCACCCACAATACTACCCCAACCTGCTTCGAATTCTTCTTGCATGATGGACTAATCAAATAGAAAAGAAGACCCAAGGTTTTCTCTCTTTCTTTGTATAAGAGTTAAACTAATGAGTTTGGCCGTGACTCCCAACGTCTTTAATATAGCAGAAAGTCTCTCCTTATCTTTCCTAATCCTTACAGAATACGAAGTGCTAGTTCTCATAGAATACAACCTCCTTTATCTTTTCTAATCCTTGTAGAACACGAAGTCACGAACTGTATATTTATGAATTTAATTGCATTGGTGATGCAAAAGTAACTTGTTAAAATATACCTAAATTCGAAGCACAGCAAGGCATGAACCATTATCACTAACGTTGGACGGAATCATATTCTTTTATAGAAAAATAAAACCTACGATTTCATGATTTGATTCCAGAATCAATAGTAGTTATCCAGGACGAAGGTTATTCAAAGTTTAACAACAATCAGAAGTTTTAACTGGAAGTCGAAGGCCGGAATCGAACGCCAGGGAGATATCTCGAGACAAACTCCCTGGCCAAAGCCTGAAGTTCCTCATTCTCCAGTTCTTGATCAAAAGGATTCGGAAAACTTGTCAATTCGATAGAAGCCTGTTGTGGTTGAGGCCGATCAATGCTCATGGACATGTTAGAAGAAGACACCAAGTCAGATCCTACTTCTGATGAGGAATGAAGGCTCGTTGGCGAAGGGCATTGGGCTTGAGATGGCGGCAGTAGCTGCAACGTCGAAAGACGGGCCTGAATGTAGGCTAACTCCGCCTGTAAATTCACTACCTACGATCATAACATAAATCCAAATTCAACTCTTATCTCTGTTTTCTAGTATAACACAAACTATGATTCTAAGTTCATAAATCGAAAGAGCAAGACGCAGAGGAACGGAGAAACCGGGGTAAAACAGATAACAGACAGAACAGAGTCAAAATGAACCTCATCGGGTGTTAAATATTCATATATTACACATATTAAAATATGCATTATGCTCAATTATAATGTAAGCTTTTCCTAAACCGAAGAAATTAATTATATGTCTTATCTCTCTGAAAGAAGAGTTTAAAGTAGTCAAAAGCAAGCAGATAATGGTATCCTACCTAATTAAAGCTCATACCATATCTCTATTTTGTGTTCATCTGCCCAACAAATGGACGTGGTGGGAAGAAAAGAAGAAGAAGTGTCCTAATTGTTGAAACAGTATGGTTAAATCCGTAGTCAAAATGGTTTACATAAGTAGACCGACCATCTTCCTCCCATCAAAATAGAAAGTAGACCATCTTCCATTAAAAAAAGAAAAGAAAAGAAAAGAAAAGAAGAGCATTTATGCTCACTTTGGCTGTGAATTTTTCGGGCCGTACCCTTCCTTTCTTGAACCCACAGAAAGCAAGAAGGACCATAATTCATGAAGAGGTGAAAGAAAATAGCTATCTATAAGGCATGATTGAGTTTCACGAAAGGCAATTGATGAAGAAGAAAACCCCTACAAGTAAATCTCACCATACAAAGGAAAAAGGAAACGTGAAAAATAGAGAGAGAGAGAGAGAGACTTTGGTGAAGGAAGTTCACCATGATCGAACCTACACATGGTAGGACCCACAGGGGTAAGAAACACCCATCAATCCTCAGTATTGTAACAATTCATTTATCCTTTTAGGTATATGATTACTACATTTTCTTAATCTCTTACCATAAAGAAGAAAAAAAATATATTGCTAAAACTAACGAAGTCAAAGCCAAAACTATTTGAATATTTCTCGAGTTGCTAAGTTTGCTTGTTGGCTCCGGCAAGCAACCAGACCCACTTAGCCATGCTCAGCTCTCCACTGACAGCCGCCAGCTCTCCCTCCCTCCCTCCCTCTGTCTCTCTCTCTCTCTCTGTGAAACGCAATTTAGCATGAATTTTGTTCAATTTCAACTTAAAAATTCCCAAAACGAGTTACCCAAACCAAAACACACCACCTTTCCAAGTACAAAACTTTAGACCGAGTTTCACGGACTGTTATTTTACCCCCAAAAGAGAAACTATAGTGAACAATATTACCTTGGGTAACAAAAAACAAATTTGTTCAAATTTAAGTAGGCTTAAAACCTACGTGATCATTTGCAGTTTTAACGTTTAATAATCACAGAAGCCAAAAGAACCGTACCCAGGGCACTCCTCGGCATGGCTGTGTCGCTAGGAAAGTGCAATGTCATTACCGATTGATCATAACTTTCTTTATTTTTTTTATTTGGTGTTAATGAAATAAACAGGGTTAACAAATGTGAAAACCTTGACTATTTAGATTGCTTCTGCTAAAAAATATGATACGCGTTGTCAAACTTTTACCGAACGGCTACAGCCTCCGAGACACACGTTTGCATGAACATTGAACTTTCAAGTTATAGGCCTAGAAATTATCGACCTCATGTCTCGATTAATTATTCCGAGTTTTACTAGGCCTATGCTGTGAAACAGCTGGCTTCTTATGCCAAATCTGGGTATAAGATTTTACCCTAAATTAGCTGGGACCGGGCTATAAACTATAAGCTCCAGATTTCTTCCACCGCTCTATTTGAGAAAACTTGTAGCCCACTGGTGCATGCAATTACTAGTTGTACCTAAAGGTACCAACAACAAAGTTACTAGTTTACCTACAATCCACATATAGTAGTAACAAGTACCACTATTTATTAAGGGAATCGTTCCTAATAATTAGCAGAAGAAGAAGCTTAACAGAGAAGACATATAATGATAGAAGAAAATATATAGAAAGGGAAAATCTAAGATTTGTTTAGCAATTCAATATCTTCAATGGAAGAAATTTTTGAAAAAAATTTACAGACTCTAAAATGGTTAGGTGCGTGCATGCCAGCATGTTTGCCAAGGCTTCAATGAAATATTGAAGCCCAAGAGAGAGAAGGAAGGAAAGCAAAACCCTAAGACCTGAGTCTGGCAATCAAAATTCTCTAATTGAGGAAAAATTTTCTATCATCTTAAATGAGTTTACGGATTCTCTGTTTCCCCAACTGAAAATAGTGACATGCTCATTGCTCAGCGAAGAATGACATGAAAGAAAGAAAATAAAGAAAAGAAAAGTTTGAGAACAGGAGCTGACCTGCTGTTGGAGGGTAAAGATGTGGCCAACACAGCCATAAACAGGGTCCCTAACCCTAGCCAAAGCCTCGTAACAGAGTGTAACTACAGCATCGACGCGCTTGTGAGCCGGTATCCGCAGCAGCATCTTGGAAGCATTACTAGCACCGAAAACCTTGTGCACGGCAGCAAAGTGAGCCGTGCCTTGGTCCGAGTCAAAATATGGTGCAAAAATGCACCCTTTCACGCACTTCCTCCGCAGGAATTTGCAAGCACCGCAAGGCCCACCTCCGTTGTTTGCACTCATCTCTCTCCCTATCTATCTCTGTCTCTGATGGTTTTCTCTATGCTCTCTCTCTCTCTATCTCTCTCTCCTTCTTTCTACAGAGATTATCTCTGCTTTTGATCAGAACCAGAAGCGTATATAGTTAATATGCGACATCTGAGGAAAGAGAGAAGAGAAGAGAGGAACAAAGAGGAGGAATTGTGGGCATTTAGAGAGCAAACACAGAGGAGGGTTCTGTTTGTTTCCTGGTTTTAGATAAGAAACATGTTGAAAGCTCTGCTACTCTGGTGGTGGGTCATTGCTGAGAAAAAAGACTGCCAGTTCCGTCCTTTTTAAATCTATATATTTCCTTTGTGATCAAATACAAACCGTATTCTCTTTTCCTAAAACCAGGTAACCTTAAACTTAGTTTATATTGCTAATATTCTTAACCATTATATAACTCACCATTATTATATTCTATGAAAAATAGCCCACCCATCTTTTTCTTTTAACATTTTAATTAAGGTGAACTTCACTTTACTTGATTGTGTTTTTTTCCTAATTAATCCTTTGGGAATTTTATTTTGTTCTAACAAAAGGTTACACAGTAAATTTCACTTTACATTTCAAAATATTTGAATAATTTTAATAAAAAATTTAGCAGTGTTACCTCAACTTATCCGTAAAAGACCAATTGAATAAAATAAAATGTAAGATGTTATGAGAGAAAAATTAAAATTCCCGATATGATAAATAGAATTTACTCATTCATAGCAATTAATAAGTATACTTTGTGATATATGAAATATAAATTTAAGATGACTCTACATTTGCAATGTAATGTACATGTATGATAAATTATTTAAGATGAGAATTTTGTGAGATAAACAGGTAATTTGAAGATGTTTATATATAGTCCCTTGATTTAATATTCATGCATATGTCATGCTTGAAATAGATTATTCTTATTAAATACTTGATTAATGTTGAGATTCAATTTACTCATACTTAAAAGCAATCAGAAATATGGGTATGCATTGCACGAGAGAGAGAGAGAGAGAGAGGGGGTGTATTGGTTTTGTTTCAAGCCTTAAAGCCACGGCAAAGGAGCAGTAGTAGTAGCGGGAGCAGCTTGCGTGAAGCAAACACACACATGCGGGTGAGTGGCTGTCTCAAGTCTTCAACTCCCAACCGCCGCAGTTGCTGCCACGTGCGAACCCCACGTGGGACAAACATCCTATCCAATCATCTCTGCCTCTTGTCACCTCCAACTTCAGCTTTTCTCAGCTTCCCCCCATCAGCAAAAAAACTCACCGAAAATAGACCACTGCTCGTTTTCACCCTTCACCTCCCTCCCACCCCACCCTTTTTGTTTTCTTTTCAACTTTTGTTATGTTACCTGCTGCTAGCAGCTATATACTCACCCCTTCACAAGGCAAGAATACAATTACATCAAGCCAAACTGATTTAACTGCAGATAAAGTATTTCAATTTCATATTTATAAATAAGAACGTTACACATTCTCTCATATTAATTTATCCAAGACATCGTATGGAGTTTTTTTTTTTTTTTGGGTACATGGAATTGAAGTGATTTTCATAGAACAAAAATTAGTTAGAATTTGGGGAATGATCAAGGTCCCAAGGGTGAGCTTTTACTTGTTTATTGTAGCTTTGAGCTGATCTTCACTCCGGCCAGCAATTTCAATGAGAGATGTCGTGTTCATATGTCCAAACCAACGTGTCTCTCTCTCTTACTTCACGTGCTTGTCACCTTTTTTTCTTCCTTTTTTGGCAATGATTTGTCCAGCTTTACGGTTTGATGTCACTTGCCCTCTAATTCATGTAGCGACATGGTGGCATAGCACTCCTCAGAAAATGACATACACGCCTCATTTCCGCATTCAGAATTCAATTATTCCTGTTACTAGTATTCTTATTAGGACCTGTTCAAGGCTTACTGAAGAGAAAAAAAACCTCTGCAAACTTCTAATTCCAGTACATTAATTATGCAAATCTCAAGGAACAAAAATTCATGCATGGGTAGCTATAAATAGTCACAAAATTATCAAGGGAAAGTGCCAAAGTCAATGTTATTTTATTTTAGTAGCCATGATGTTAGAACTTAATTACTATATATGCTACAATTAATAAAGAGATGCAATGAGGATTTAATAATAGGAGGATTTTCATTTGCGAAATTAAAGTAAAAAAGTATGGTCAAGACTCAACATGAATGAGACCAACGCTGAAGGACGGCCTAGCAAAGTAGTCAAGCCCACACTGACTCGCACGAAAAGCCATGCTATTCACTTAAATTACCATAACTTCAAAGGCATTCGGAAACACTGTTCCCTCTGCCGTCTCTCTTAAGCAAGACGATGGTCAGCAAAACTCATTCAAACAGTTCATTTCCCGACCTCAGACAGGCTTTCCACTTTACGACACTCCCCTCCCCCTCTTTTCTTTTGGTTGTTTTTAAAGAAAAATTAAGGAAATTTCCTTTTGATAAATAAAGCAGTCATAATTTATTAAGAGATAGGGAGTAAATTTTCTACTACAATATATTATTGGATTTTTTAGAATTTGATGAAAGAATAGGTATATATGATTGGCAGATTATTTAACTTTTAACATTGGTAATCGACCTCCAATTCCAAAACCCAATCATTGGTATCAATCAAAATAATTTATTCTCCATTTCCTTTGTGTAATTATATATAAATTTGATCGTATCGTATTTAAATAAAATATTAATATTATATGAATAAATAAAATTTAACATTTTTAAATAAATGAGTTTAAATTTTAAACATATACATAAATATGTTTATTATAATTGATACACAGTGCAACACAATTAACATGTTTATTTTACATGACATAATACAATTATAACAAGATAAATCTTTTTAAACATGATTAACATATTTAAATTAATATAATAAATAAGTTAAATAAGTCATATTATACAAATTTATATTATTATATAATTAATTAAACAGATTAAACATGCCATAAGCGAATTAAACTTAAATGCGTTGACATATTTAAGACACATAATGCAATTACTCTAAACCCAAATTTATATAATATTAATCATTCTCATATTGTATTAAGAGAGGCTGTGTCCAATTATATGGTCATCGGTAGCTGATTACAAATAGGCACATAGGTAATGTAATTAAAAAGGAGAAATAAATACAAGAGGCTAAGAGAAAAGTGTGGTGTTTGAAAAATTGGCAAAGTAGAGCCGCGCCGTTCGGCACTTGTCTGGTGCGTGCACGAGACGCTGAAGTTAGTAGGGAAGAAAACTGGCCTTCTCCTTAGAATATAATTTACTCGCTCTTTCCATCGACAACTCCTGGTACGCCTACTATATATTTTACCAAATTCACCTTAACCTTACCAAAGCATAAATTTTACCCAAGTTGTATTTTAATTAGCTATGTTCACTTCTTATATATTTTTTTGATTTTGCTTTTTGAGCTGTTTTTCTTCTGCTTCAAGTGTTCATCGAATCTTGTAACCAAAATGGTGTAATGCAGGCATCATGTTATTGTTATGTTACGTTTACCAGTTTTCAGAATGGCTCTCTTCGGTTAGAGTTTTTGGCTACGTGGACAAAATTTATACCAAGAAGTTATTAATTAAAGTTATTCAATTAGTCAATTAACTAGGAGAAATTGTGGAGTGTCTATTGACCTTAATTAGCTTATTATAATATTCAGTTTAAAATATAAATATATCTCTAGATATTGATCAAAAATCTCGATTCCAATTTCCTATATATTCCTTAAATTACAAAACATTTCGGATGCATGAGTTAAACGTAAATCTAAAACATTAATTCGCACAAAGGTTTATTATCATCAAATGTATGGATATATAAACAACAAAGTCAAAGATTAAAGGAAAAATGATAATAATAATAATAATAATAAAAGATAACGACCGCAACTGGGCCAGTAATCAAGCCCAATAACATTCTAATGGTAACCTGTTTGATTTGAACGTGCTTTCCTTCGTGCCAATGAGGATGCTCGCAGGGAAAGACTGTTTAATTTCAGATGAACACTCTTATTGTCAAATCAGATTCATAAGTTGATATGGCTTGGGTGTATAATTGGGAAATCTAAGTGAAATTCACGATTTGAAGAAGAATATTGGTGATGTAAAGCAATGACATATATATATTTTGAAATTAGAGGAAAGATTTGAAATTTATCCTTTAAATAGATAAATTATTATCAATTAATAAATTAAATATTTGAGTACAAACACAGTGATAGATAGTTATTGTTTGAAATTTGAGCTTTTGAATTTCTTTGATTGACAGATTGTTTTAATTTATTTTTTGATATTTTGTAATATGATATAAAGTGATTGTATCTTATATTTAAAATTTTTAACTTATATGAGTGTTTGATATCAATAAAACTTTGCTTGTTTGAGGGAATAAAAAAAAAAAAAACTAAGGTTGCACTTTGCCCTTAGAACTTCACCTTCCTGTTTGAGATTGTTGCAGTAAGTCGTACCATGTTGTGAAATTCTTTATTTTATGGTCATCATAATTGAATATATTTGTACTTTGCTAAAATAGTTTAAGAAGTACTAAGGCTGAAACGGTCTATAGCGAAGATGCCATTAATTGAAGGGTATTGATCAGCAGCCAGCAGGGACAAATTAATTTTATGAATATTCAATCTTTTTGAGTGCATTGGAAGGCTTTATCTACGATTACAAAATTAAGAAGCGGCCTTGGGTATTTGTAAAGATAACGAATTCATATCCTCATCGCAGAATGAAGGTTATCTTCTAAATGAATGGATTTACATTGACCAATATCTAATTAAAAAAGAACATAAGATAGTTCAAAAAGAATAAAAAAAAGTTGGTTAGCCACCCAATTAAGACTAGCAAGAGGATGCTGAATTAATCAAAGATCAATTTTTTTTAAAATAAAATTGATTACAATCTCAAGCATGTGATAATCAGCCAATTGAGAAAGAGAATATATGATGGAGGTAGCTAGGATCATTTCATTTATTAATATATTGTCTTTTCTTGATTTTGATCGGTGAAAATAGTATATTAAATGAAAATTTTAATTAATCTTAACAAGTAGTTATAAACACCCTTTAAATCGGATTTATACAGATTTACTTATTAATTATATTAATTAAGTGATATAAATCCTTGTCTTCCTCGACCAAAGTTGCACTGGAATTTGCAGCTGGATAATGATTAATTTCCCCCGGAACAAGCTCGTAGAGTAGTAGATGCGTGCATGAGAGTGACTGCCGTGGTAAGTAGTCTGGAAATTGGTGCAAAATGATGAAATGATTGCTGCTTTTCCAGCTGCAGGAATGACATATTATCAAGGCATCATTGCCACGAGATTTCACGTTTACTGTAAACCGATCGGCTTCGTGATGGGAAATGAACCTGCACATGCAGGAAACCGATGCACTTTTTCATGTTAGGGATCCAACAGGAAAATATTTTCACCTGCAGGGCTCAAGCTTTCTTCCTAGGGAAATAAGATCAAGAACGGAGGGTCATATTGTTATAGCCACCAAATTTTTTTTAAATTTTTAGTTCTCATATATATATATATATATATTAATAGCTTTGGAGAGTAGTATATTTATAGAGGTTGTGATACTCTCAAAAAGTTTTAAATATTTTATTTTTAATATATATATTTTTTAATATTTTTAAAATAAGTTTTTATTTAATAATTAATATAAATAATAAATAATAAAATTATCTCATAAATAGTAATCAATTTTACCTTCATTTTTAATTTTATTCACACTTTTATTTCCTCTCTTACTTTTTCTCTTTTTTTAAAAAAAATTTGAATAGAGTATTTGAATCTTATTTTTTAAGTCGAGAAATCATTTCGTAACTAATGAGCTGTACGTTCGGATTTTTTTTTCTCTTCTCTTTTGTTTTTTATTTTCACTTTACTTTTTTCTATGTAACTAATCATTGAAATATACTTTATTTTTTAAAATAAATTTATGAACTTGTGATTTTGAATAAAGACCACTCACCATTATTACGTGAAATTAAGAGAAAGTAAAATTTTTGTTTATTTTTTTATTTATATTATTTAATTATTTATATATTTAAGTATTTTATAAAATTATATATATTTTTAACTATTTATATTTTATGTATTATATTTTATAAATTTAAGAAATATAGTGAAATATTATTTTTTTGTAACTTTTTTTATTATATTTTATTTACATATAATATAAAATTATTATTTATTATAAAGTTTTTTATTATTGTTTAAATGTAATGAATAATTTTAAAAATTTTAATTTTAATATTTTTTATTTTTGACCTCTTATTAAAAATCAGTTAACTCCGCTCCTTAATAAGATCAACCAATTAATCCATAATCTTTTACATTTACTATTTGCAAAAACTGCTCAAGAACGAGTTGATTATCGAGATGTGAGGGGTAATTATCGGTCAAAAATTTCCATTTGCTTAAAAGGAAAGAAGATGGAAAATCTTCAGATCTTTCTGGAATCGGGAGGCTGACGGGGCCACCCCCTCGTTGTCATGCAAATTCTTGATGGTTACAGTACAAGTACAGTTGGCACGGTTCTACATGTTTGTAGCAAAAAATTAGAACACTGATATTTTTGGAATCATAAAATAAAATAATTTTCACCTCGTAATTTTTTCTAAAACTTAGAATTGATAGCATACACTCATCTAACCCAAACTAATTTAATAAAAATTATGTAATTAATTCAAAGTTACTCGAAAAGTTTTTCCAATTTATTTTTTTATTTACTTTAATTATTAATTTTAGATAACTTAACTAGGGTTAAATTCAGTTGAAAAAGATCTATTTACAAGGATATACTTAAGCCGGTTGTGATGGTATGAATTTGGTTTAGTGCTCCTTAGGGTCTTTGTTTGATCTTGCCGAGAGTAGGGATTGTTGATATTTTGATTAGTTTGATCTCGGATACAATCAGAATAGACAATTTTATGTTTCTTTTACGTAGATAAGTGCAAGTGGAGGCTTTGCCCCCTGTGTCTATTCTGCATATTACTGTTCTATGGTAGATTTTGTAAGTAATTTATGCAATAAAATGAATTCTTTTATATATATATATATTTAAAAATGAGAATCAATTTGATATGAGTAAGCATATGTTATCAAGTAACAAAATTATAAAAAATAATGAAGTAACATCTTTTACAATGAATGACAAAAAACCCACTTTTTTAAAATTATAATAAATTTATTCTCAATATAAAAATCAGCTTGCATGGTTTCATTAATTAGTTTGACCAGCCTGACTTCTAAAGATCAAAAGCAAAAGTACTCCTTAGATTGCATGATTAGTCCTGGTCCAAAACCTTTTTACTTTTCTTTTTTTTTTTAAGTTTTAATCTTTTAATAATGTGAAATTTTTATCCTATAATAAAGTCTAAACCTAATATATTAAACTTGACAGCTGCTTTGCCGTATCTTAAGGTGACATCCTGTAATTAATAATGCATTTCCTTGATCATAAAATTCGTAAAAGCAAATCATAATTAAACCAGATAAATCCTATCCCCCTAGGTATTTGACCGCACGAGTGGGAAAACTTGTGGGGTCTTAATTAGAATAATATAAATTAACATTATTGAGCTCTGATGAGACTGTTTCTGTTAGTTAAAGTTTAGGCAGAGCCTAATTACAAGACAACTATGGATTAACACTTTTGAGAGACAATTTATTAAAGAAATTTAACGTTAATGTGTGTTTGATTACTTGGACAGTGGAGGGCTTTCCCAAAATTTGTGGGAACTTTGTTACTTGAACTTCCTACATGTTAAATCATAATCATAATCAACTTGTTTATTATAATATGTTGATTATCACTTGTTTTAGTTGAAATCTTTGTGTTTGAATAGTTTATTTTCTAAAAAATATTGATTTGTTAGTCAAAATATTTTAAAAAAATATATAAATATTGATTTCAATTTAATTATCAAAAGCTACCACACAGAGAGGCAAGGCAACTCTTTCCTACGTTTGTCTGCATATATGAACATAAATTTTCTTATTTTGATTGTAACTGAGATGAAACTAATTAATCTATTTACTTTTCTTAGCTTTCCATATAATAAAAAACAGCTCAAAAAAACATTAAATCAGAATCATCTCATCACAATACAATACCCAATCCATTGACAAAAAAAAAAAACAAGTAATTAACTTGCACTATTGCTAATTGCAGAAGAAAAATGATGTCAGATGGAAGACATAAGGTTCGAATCTAAAATCTCTCACTATTAAAAGGAACAAATTAAACTATTGAACTATGATTCCATGATTCCATTTGAATCGATTAAGAATCTTTTAAATTGATAATGAAAAACCTTGAATGAAGGGGGGAAAATAAAAGGTCAAGTGCTATACTCCTAGGATTGAATGCTGTAGATGTTGTTCTTCTGAACAGCGGGGAGTGGCCATCGTAGGAGGTGCAGGAGACGTACCATGTGGAACTGTTTGAACGTCATACGTCGGTCATCAATGTCGAACTTTCACGACAAGTGTCTTTATTTTACTGGTTGGAAAAGGATTTCTGTCAATGCTTCCTCTTCACAACACACGGATTGGACAAGAGCCGGACGGCGCGGTGACACGCCGTTACGGACTGTTACTGATTTTTACTGTGTTTCTTTTTTCTTTTTTAATCTTAATTTTTTCCTATATTTTTTGAATTTTCAGTCAATTGAAATACTTTCAAAGGTCCAAAAAAAAATCTGTTTATATTTTATTTTTAAATTAGAATTTGAGAGACAGGGGAAGAAAGACGAACGTTACTTTACATTCAAGTGAACGGCGGATGGGTCCCACTTGAAAAAAAATGAGCTCATGCTTTTACCAAGCCGTTACGTTCTTTGTCATGGACTCACACGTGGCGGTCACACATTCGAATGGCTCATGCTGCTGCTTTGAACGCCGAAATTGAGTTTTGACCTTTTCATGGGCTTTTTGGCTCCCATCCCTTTCATCAACCAGGATCACCACAAACATAAATTTTCATTTTTCTTTTTTATCCTGTTTACTAAGCATAAGTTATCAAAGGTTTAATATCACCCAAAGACCATATAATTTACTGCTACATATACACCTTTTTAAAAAGAAAATAAAGTTATTGAGTCAAACTAAGCATCAATTGAGATACCAAGACTGAAAAAAAAGTTACTACAACTTTTTATTTGGAAGGTAATTTTTTTTTTTTACATAATTTTACACCACCTATCCAATCTTTTGAAATGAGTTAAATAGTATATAATTAAACATGTGACATTAAATTGTAAAAAAAATATCAAATTGAATATCAATGACGTTAGATGATTTATGCATTATTAATATATTATATATACTTTAAATTACAAGATGAGATCAGTTATTGATCAATTATGTTTTGATTTTAAAAAATTATATATACAAACAAGAAGGAATTATTTAAGAAATACGCATAAATGTTATCTACAAAAGTGTCAATCGAACTTAATTGGTAAAGTTTGGAAAACAAAGAAAGTAATACGTGATTTAAAAACTTTAAATTTGCATCTTCTATTTTAAGTAAATAATGCTAATTAAATTTAATTAAACAAAAATAGGAGGCTTTTTATTTTCCATTTTCTTTGGTTCCTTTTAGCCGTATAATATAAAGGGTGAAAAAGAAGAGAATGATGATCGCCACCACCACAAAATCACTGTTGTTGTTGTTTGTCATCATCAAACTCATTACGCTCTCATCAACACTTCCATTTCGAGGTTTTCCTGATGCGAGCTTACCTGACATCGAAAGCCAAAGATACTGAAATCTATGCCGTAAGAAATTTGCTAGCTTGAGATGGGTGATCATGTCTTTCCCTTTGTAAAAGTAACCACAACACAAGCCAATTCAGAATTGACAGGGATATAATCGATTAGACAAATCCAGTTCCCCAAGTTTAATCACTTTACTGGTTATTTTCCTCATCCATTAAAGAAAAAGTTCTATATTCTTTTTGAGTTGGAAAAAACACCCCTCCCATCATTTATTAGGAACTGCTATAAATAGTTAAGACGAAATTAAATGAAAAATAAACCTGTGGGTCATTCTAAAAAATCCAATGGATTTTTTTTGGCTTATTATATGGAAAAGGAAAGCAATGGCTGAGTCATTTTCAACGTAGAGAGAGAGAGAAGGGGGGGAAGAGAGTTGGCGTCTTTTGCCCTCTACGCAGCTTAAAACACGCAGTGGCAAAAATAGACAGACCCCAATGACACGTTTCGACATCTAAAATCTATTCTCTTTTGATTGCAAGACAGATTCAGATGTAGGCGAAAGCACAGTTGTAAAAAAAGATAATAGTTTATACATATATATATATATCTATATATATATATAAAATGAAATGAAACTAGAGAGAGAGAGAGAGGGAGGGAGGGAGGGAGCTTTTAAAAGAGAAGAGGAAGAAGAGCATGTGTTTTGTTAGAAAATTCACGAGATAAAGGAAGATATATGGAGAAAAAAAAGATAAAAATAAAAAAGGACAGTTGAGAATATAGCTAGGCTTATCGCATGTTTGCTTCACGCAAGCAGCTAAATGGGAGGAGGGTTTGCTCTCTCGCGTGGCTTTAAAGACTTCTTCTAGCGTTTTAAATCCCCCATTAAAATACCCATCACCACCCCCAAATACCCAAAAAACCAACACCCACCAAACCAAACCCTACAAAAAACATCTCCTCTCCTTCTCCTTCTTCTTCTTCACCTATTTCGACTTCTAGAAGAACCCCACAAACCCTAATGATGGGACCTATACTACTTTAAAAAGGAAAGGAAGAACAAATTAAAAGAGTTCCAAATCATGAGTGCAAACCCTAGCAGCAGCGGTGGTAGTGTAGGGAGTGGTGCTGGCAGTTGCAGTAGTGCTGGTGGTGGACCTTGTGGCGCGTGCAAGTTTTTGAGAAGGAAATGTGTGCCTGGTTGTATCTTTGCCCCTTATTTTGACTCGGAGCAAGGTGCAGCCCATTTTGCAGCTGTTCATAAGGTTTTTGGGGCGAGCAATGTGTCGAAGCTGCTTCTTCATATCCCTGTTCACAAACGGCTTGATGCGGTGGTTACCATATGTTACGAGGCTCAGGCTCGGCTTAGAGATCCTGTTTATGGCTGTGTTGCTCACATCTTTGCTCTTCAACAACAGGTAAATACCAGTCTTGTTTCTCTTTTTTAATCTTTTGATAAGGATTGTCATCTTTGGCACCTTTAGCAGGGCAGTTTAGTTTTGTTTGTTGCTCTTATTTGTCTTCTTTCTAATTTTACCCTCTGCTTTTTCAAGTAAATCCCGGAACCTTTTCTTCCTTTGAGAACTTCCATTTTCAAGTTAAAACTTTGTCTTTGTAGTGAAATGGGCATTGACTCTCTTCGTTTTGATTAGAATCAATCTAGTTTAAGCCTCTTCTTGTAATGTATCTTCCCAAAGGATGATCAGGTTGACTCAGTTTATACATAGCTTTAGCATAGCATTGGCTTCGACATGACCTAAACGAGGAAGCATATAAACCATCGTAAGGGAGTCTCCAAACACCCCTTATCCTTTTCACACCATCTCAGAAGGACTTGATGGGATAAGAAATCCTACTTACGGTGAAGAAGAAAAAATGTATGGGGGGCATGCTGCTTCGGGTACAGGTTTTTTGCACACTTTGCTGAAATCAAGATACGTTTCCTCATTAACAAATCATTTGGTCGGCGGTTACCTCAAAGTAATATAGCCAGTCATATATATTTTTTCCTTTTGTTTTTGTGCAAATTCTGGATTTTGCAGGTATTAAGGAAATGGTCGGTTTTCTTTTCCTTTTCCTTTTTATTTTGTTTGGGGTTCATTTCATAGCTACAGTTTCTTGTTCTTGAAAGCTTGGGTTTATGTCAAGGGCCAAAAAGTTGTTTGCTCTTCCCCATTAAAGAATTTGTTATCTTCCCAACTCCAGTACAGTAAATAGATCAATTAATGCAAATATAAACCTCTCGCTTCCCTGAAAAGATGGAGTTGCTTCTTTCTTCAACAGCGACCGATGACCAAAAAAAAAAGGGAATGACTTGGATGCTGTAGCTTATTTGTTTAATTAATTAATATATAGATGAAACTGTTCATAAAAACTTCTATTATAATTTGTCACGTACGAAGCATATTGTTTCCAAATCTTATTTAATATCTTAATTGGACCGATAAAATATTAAGTGTGTAATTAATGGTGGATTAGCAATGACTAATCATCATCTTGCTGACTAGCTTGGCAATTATGCCATTGAAATTCTGTGCAGTCAGCATTCTTGTTCCTTTGCCATGAGAAAGCTTTGTTTGTTCGCAACCCCATGTTCTCCTGCACATAACCCGAGCATCCTTTTAGTGTAAACAAAGACTCCAAGCCTTGATTTAATTTATCTCGAATTTATTGTTTAATTCCCATTATTTCATTTTCCTTTTTTTTTTTGGTGACTGTTTTGGCAGGTGGTGAATTTGCAAGCAGAGCTATCGTACTTACAAGCCCACTTAGCTACGCTAGAGCTTCCATCACCGCCGCCGCCTCCTCCGCCTTCAACAACGCTGATGGCACCACCTCCTCTCTCCATATCGGACCTCCCATCAGTCTCGACCGTGCCTGCCACGTACGACTTATCGTCACTTTTTGATCCCGTGGTGCAACATTCATGGGGCATGCAGCAGAGGCAAATCGATCCACGCCAATTTGGAGGGAGCGGCTCATCATCATTAACCGGTAGCGGCGATCTTCATGCGTTGGCTCGTGAACTCCTCCACAGACAAGGGTCTCCTCAACATGGTTGTTTGCCATGCACCGATGCTTCACCATCACAATCTCTCTCAAAGTGAAGACTGACCCTTTCCCCTAGTGTCTACTTGCCTTGAAAAATCTCTCTTGACCCAAACTAGCTAGCAAGGGAGCTTTCATTTTCCTGTTATATTTCACTGGGCAAGTAACCTTAATAACTAATCTGGCCATATTTTTTTTCCCTCCTCCTTTTCTCCCTTTTTTGAGATATCAGTGAAATTCAAATTTTAGTCTTATTTATGGAGGCCTAAATTATATCAATTACGAAAATATTTCAACAGCAATTCTTTTAATTATAGCATGATAATCACATAATGACAACAAAAAATATTAAAATTCACATTTATAAGTAGAAACTTCGGGATTGTGATTGAATAATGTTATAATTATAAGTGACATAATTTTGATCTTAGGTTTAAAGCTTTAAACACAGAAACATGAGCCCAAACTAGACCGAACCCATTTCAGCTCTCCAGCCAGTCGGTCTAAGTAGATAGAGACGTGCGAACCCATGAAGAGTTTTAACCGGACCCAAATGTCCAGAACAATCGACAGAAAATGCTATGCAGATTAGGCCCAAGTTCTTAATAGTGATCACAACAATCCAGATGTTTCGGACCGAGACATTAACCAAGTTGTTAAGAGTAATATGTACACAGGCAAATCTCTTTAGCTAAAATCAGGCAATAAACCATCACCGTTAAAAGATGCCAAGGGTCAGGAAAATTTCAGGATGTATCCAGTTCTTAGAACTTGGCAACAAGATAATTAGGAGGCAGGAACTTTGCTATCGGTTTCTTCGGCAGCAAATTCTCTCAAGACAAGTTCAACCTGTTCGACTACCCCAAGCTTTTTAAACCATTGAGCAAGTATACCCGAAGCTTCTTTCCCAACCACAATTCCATTTCTCTCCAATTCCATCAGGAAGTCCCAGGCCTTATTAAGCTTGTTCTGCTTTTCATAAGCAGCTAACACCAGAGCTACACATTTATCACTAGGCTCAAGACCAGCTCTCCTCATATTCTCAAAAGCAATATGTGCCTTGTCACTTTGACCCGCCAATTGATAGGCATTTATTAGGAGTCCACACAGCCTAGCATCAGGAGAAATACCTGCAAGCTGAATGGCGTCAAACACTCTTTGTGCACCATTGGCATCACCAAGCATGGAGTATGCTCTCAGTAGTGCCTTGTAAACCTCACTTCCAGCATAAATTTCTTCAGAATCCATTTCTCTAAGCAAAACCTCTCCTTGTTCAGGCATGCCAGCTCTGATGTAAGCCATGATCATTGAGCCATATGATCTTTTATCCAGTTGTTGGCCAAGCAGCTTAATCTCTTCAAAGGTTTCTTCAGCCAACTTAAGATTTCCAGCCTTGCTGTACATGTGAACCATGGTTGTTAGAGTTACCTGATCACAGATGAAACCTCTTCTCTTCATGGCAACAAGAATGTTTCCAGCTTCTTGCAGCCGTTTTTGCTTCCCATAACCATGGATTATCTTAGTGAAATCCCTAATGTTGGCTTCAAAAGATTCTTCAAGTAGGGCAAGCTCAGCCACCTAGATAAAGAACAAAGAGACATGGATTAAACATAGGCTGTACAAACATCATTTCCTTCTTCTAACTGGCATGTGCACATATGGATCTTTGAATTCAGAACCCAAGGAAGTAACAAACCAGTAATGGAAAACAAGTAGTTTTTATTTCTCATAAACATGCCATTGAGATTCAATTCGAATTTATAATATCTAATTAAGTTAACCGGCTGATACTACCATCATCATATAGAGGTCAATGTACCGCTAAAGACCAATAACCAGTCCTAGTACTGTATACACAAGAGATTATTCCAGTCCACTAACCATACATGCATAGAAACATTACACTTGCAAATGCTCTCCTAATGCCCTCTTCTCCACTCTCCTCAATTGAGGATTGAGCAAAGCAACAAGCAAGTAAGGCGAAGGGGACAACCATTTCATTTCAGAATTATGTAATGAATAGAGTTGGGACTGACAATTTCGATGGAAAGTACACTTTTCTAACATTATACTTCTTATTACTTCAAGGAAGCTGATAAATCAGTACAATTCAACTAATTCACATGAATCTCAAGCAATTGTTCTCACTAATATCATACTAAACTAAAAGAAAATGAAGTAACTGATTAATAGATGTCATCCATACCTCAAAATAAAGAGGATGTTCCATTATCTTCAATTCTTTAAGAACCACAAGCCAGTCAGCTCTCCTGGGCTTCATAATCTTAACCCAAGCAGCCAACAAATCCGCCAAGCTCCCTTTTTCAGGACAAAAACAAATAATCTGTTTCATCAAAGCCTTACATCGCTTGGTCATCTTAAATGGAAGTTTGGTAATTGCTTGTTTCTGTTCTTCTGCAATATCGGGACCAATCTCAACCCAGTTATACCTTCTCTTTTCTTCGTTTGTTTCTGGTTTTCCCCTTTCTTCTACATTGCTGGAGGCCATTTCTAGCTGGTTTTTGACCTTGCAAGAACTGAATTTTGCTGGTCGTTCCTGGAATAATAACGGGTTTCTGTTTCCCCAAGATTGTGGGTGAATTTGCTTCTGGATTTTGTTGATAAATGGGTATGTTGAGAAAGAACAAGAAGGCATATTACGAGCAGAGGTGACCATCATTACAACCAAAACTAAAGAAAGTTCAAAAGCAAATACCTAATAGAAGGCTTCACAGTTTCCTGAAAAAACAAATAAAAGTAAATGGGACGAACGGATGTCTTTCAAGTTCTGGGATTTTCAGGGAAGAACAACACAATGGGCTAAAGCCCAGAGTAAAACCCAAAGGCTCCTTCAACATTGAGCATTGGATTTTCAATGGATTGGACAAGGTGGCAATTAAAGCTATCGCTATCCATTTTGTTATCATTCCACAGGGAAAAGAGAGAAAAAAGAGAAACTCATGGTTAAGACAACAGGTTGAAAAGACGGGAACCTCTTCCCAATTTCATAAAAATGTCATCATATTCATAAGGCATATGCTTATCCAATTTGTTGAAGCAAAGCATATATATTGCAATGAAAAGTAAATGCAAAGTGACATGACAATATACTATTCCACGGAAAAACCCTCAAGTCATAGAAAATTATTATTGTAACCTTTCAAGGAAAAGACTTTGCCCAAAGCCATGAATTCAACAAAAGGGAGTCTTTATTATTTTCATTAATTATTATTTTTTATTTACGTTGGATTGTGGTAGGTTGTATGAGTTTGAGGAGTGGTTTGATTCAAAATAATTTGTTAAGTTGAAATTATATTTAAATGTAATGATTATTAGAAGGTTTATTAGGTTTGAATTATGTAATATAATAACAAACTTAATAAATGTTAGAGTGAATAACTAATAACAAAAATTAACTAACTACAAGAAGAATAATTTATTATTTAACATATATATTAATGTAAAAATACTAAAAATAATTAAAATAATACTAAATAAACAAACATATTTTAACATTAAAGGAAACAATATTTTTAAATAATTGTAATAAGTTTTTTAAATAATAAAATATATTTTACTTTTATATAAATACATTGAATTACAATACGATTAATGTTACAGTTTAATTAATTATTCATTACTTTAATTGCTATTATTTATATTGTTTTATGAGTTTAATTGACATTTGTTCATAGGAAATAGCCGGGAAGCTAGTCCAAGAGTCGCCCGCCGATGATCAGAAAGATTATGATATACTCAATCCTTTAATACCCGAATTGCCCTCCTTCATGTCGTAATATCACTGTTCACCATTGAACATGTTTAAGTTAACTCCACTTATTGCAGCTCATGCCCGTTGCGAAGAAAGGGCGTTTAAGTCTTTTGGCTTTCAAACTTGGACTTTGATAAAATACAAACAAACCAAAGCTCGATCTGAATCTCAAGCCCTCTGCCCGTGTATCAAAACAATTCACTCTTCTCCTTTCATCTCCTCCTCATTCCTTTTACTCTTCGTTTCCAATTCTTATGCAATTCGAACCCCAGCAACCGTGTAGACTCACCGAGTCGACTTGACTCCATTTCTGACTCAGATAATTCGCTCAGCTCCCAAGTAAAGAGAGATAAAACGAACCCTAGCATTTCGTTGTCCATTTCCTAGATCTGAGTTGGTGAGTGAGGTGTTATATCCCACTCGGGAATGGCTTCTGCGGAAGCCGATTCCCGCATGAGCCAAGTGGTAGCCCCAGCCCTAGAGAAGATCATCAAGAACGCTTCGTGGCGGAAGCACTCGAAACTCGCTCACCAATGCAAATCTCTTCTCGAAAGACTCACTTCTCCGACGAAGTCGCCTGTCTCTCCGTCAGATTCGGAGCCCGACAGCTCGATCCCTGGACCACTACACGACGGCGGCCCAGTAGAATATTCCCTCGCTGAATCAGAGACCATTCTCAGCCCTCTGATCAACGCTTGCGCCACTGCCTTCAATAAGATCGTCGATCCAGCCGTTGATTGCATCCAGAAGTTAATCGCCTATGGCTACCTACGCGGCGAAGCGGACCCCACTGGAGGCCCTGAGGCTCAGCTCTTATCCAAATTGATTGAATCCGTCTGTAAATGCCACGATTTAGGCGACGATGCCGTTGAATTATTGGTTTTGAAAACGCTTTTATCCGCGGTAACTTCCATCTCACTGCGAATTCACGGTGACTGTTTGTTGCAAATTGTGAGGACTTGCTATGATATTTACTTAGGGAGTAAAAATGTGGTTAATCAAACTACGGCAAAAGCCTCTTTGATTCAAATGTTAGTGATTGTTTTTAGGAGGATGGAGGCTGATTCATCAACAGTCCCAATTCAGCCTATTGTAGTGGCTGAATTGATGGAGCCAGTTGAGAAATCAGATGCTGATGGATCAATGACTCAGTTTGTTCAAGGTTTTATAACTAAAATTATGCAGGACATTGACGGAGTGTTGAATCCAGTGGCGCCAAGTAAGGTTTCTTTAGGTGGCCACGATGGTGCATTTGAAACAACCACTGTTGAAACCACAAATCCGGCTGATTTGTTGGATTCGACTGATAAGGATATGTTGGATGCGAAATATTGGGAGATTAGTATGTATAAGACAGCACTGGAAGGGAGGAAAGGAGAGTTGGCAGATGGGGAAGTAGAGAGAGATGATGATTTGGAGGTTCAGATTGGGAATAAGTTGAGAAGGGATGCGTTTTTGGTGTTTAGAGCACTTTGCAAGTTGTCGATGAAGACACCGCCTAAAGAGGCTCTGGCAGATCCCCAGTTGATGAGAGGGAAGATTGTGGCGCTTGAGTTGTTGAAGATTTTGTTGGAGAATGCTGGAGCTGTTTTCAGAACAAGTGAAAGGTATCTTAGTGAGCCCTTTTTGCATAGATTTCTCTGATTTTATTTGATTATACTAATTTGCATTTTGAAAAGTTCCTTCAGGTTAGGGCTTTAATTGTTCATTTGCTTTACTTTAAGTGCATGGAAAATGTGATATGTAACTCCTGATATGCCCTCTTAATATTAGTTTGCTACATATGTAGGTATTTAGTATGCACTAGAGGATAAATATGTGCTGGATATACTTTACATCCAGAAACAATAGTAAGGTGTAGGCACTTAGTTAGGATCTTGGAGGATTGGCAAAAACATAATAGCATTTTAAAACATCTGAGATGGCTTTTACTGAGAAGGTGACATTGAAGTAAATCTTTCTGGTGTAGAATTTCACTGGATATTTTAAACCCTCTTATGAGGTAATCTTTGTGGTCATGGACCCTTGAACATTTGGCTGATTGCTCTGGGTGTTTTATTGATGTGTCTTTTTATTCACCAATTTAGTTTCCTCACCTCTGTTTACTTTGGAGAGTTGTGGTGCATTTGTCTGTTGGCATTATTTCATTTACATTTTTGTTTGCATTCGTATTGCAGCAGCACCTTTAGTTCTTGATTCCTGTGGAAGATTTAATTGTATTTTTATACTGAGATTGCTTTTATTTATTTTTATTTTGATTTTTGAATGATAAATTCCATGCCTTAACATGGGGGGAGTACATATAATATTTTCAATTTCCTTGTTTAAAAATGACGTAATATTTTATTGCTTTTTACACATTTCAGTTTTTTGTTTGCTCAGTACCTGTCCTGATATTGAAATTTTTTTCTTGTGGATATGCTTGTGGTGGTACAGGTTTTTAGGTGCCATAAAGCAATACTTGTGTCTGTCACTATTGAAAAACAGTGCTTCGACTCTTATGATTGTTTTCCAGCTTTCTTGCTCCATTTTTATTAGTCTGGTGTCAAGGTTTCGAGCTGGATTGAAAGCAGAGATTGGAGTATTTTTTCCTATGATTGTTCTCCGGGTCTTGGAAAATGTTGCTCAACCTAATTTTCAGCAAAAGATGATAGTTCTTCGTTTTCTCGACAAGCTTTGTGTCGATTCACAGATCTTGGTAGATATCTTTATCAACTATGATTGTGATGTCAATTCATCAAACATATTTGAGAGGTAATGTTCCCTACTCTTATTATGTTATCAACAATAACAACATATTTTTTGGGTAGAAGTTAATAACGTTTGCATATTTCCCATTTTGTCATTATGGTTCTTTCCAGAATGGTCAATGGACTTCTGAAAACAGCTCAAGGTGTTCCTCCTGGCACAGCTACAACACTGTTGCCACCCCAGGAAGCAACCATGAAACTCGAAGCTATGAAGTGTTTAGTGGCTATTTTAAAATCAATGGGAGACTGGATGAACAAACAGTTGCGCATTCCAGATTCTCATTCTACCAAGAGATCTGAAGCAGTTGAGAACAGTCCTGAACCTGGAAATGTCCCCATGGCGAATGGGAATGGGGATGAGCCTGTTGAAGGATCAGATTCTCATTCTGAAGCCTCTAGTGAAGCTTCTGATGTTTTGACAATTGAGCAACGTCGAGCTTACAAGCTTGAACTTCAGGTATGTTGCATAGATGATGTATGGTAAACTGGTCTAACTTTGTCATCATTTTAGCTGATCATCATTCATGACATCCAATTTAAAATTTGTGGCAGGAAGGTATATCGCTATTTAATCGGAAACCTAAGAAAGGAATTGAATTTCTAATTAAAGCTAATAAGGTTGGTGACTCCCCAGAGGAGATAGCTGCTTTTCTAAAAAATGCATCTGGTCTGAACAAAACATTGATTGGTGATTATCTTGGAGAAAGGGAGGATTTATCACTTAAAGTGATGCATGCCTATGTTGACTCCTTTGACTTTCAAGGCATGGAGTTTGATGAGGCAATCCGAGCCTTTTTGCAAGGTTTTAGATTGCCTGGTGAGGCACAAAAGATTGATCGAATCATGGAAAAGTTTGCTGAACGGTACTGCAAATGTAACCCAAAGGCTTTCATCAGTGCTGATACAGCTTATGTTCTTGCTTACTCTGTCATAATGCTCAATACCGATGCTCATAACCCTATGGTCAAGAACAAGGTGCATATATATTCTCTATCTGATCCTATTGACAATTAGTGCAAGAATATTGATGAAGTTCCCCCTTTTCCTAAATTGAAATATGCAGATGTCAGCTGATGATTTCATAAGAAACAATCGTGGCATAGATGATGGAAAAGATTTGCCGGAAGAGTACTTGAGATCATTATTTGAACGGATATCAAGAAATGAGATCAAAATGAAAGAAGATGATTTGTCTGTGCAACAGAAGCAGTCAGTGAACTCCAACAAAATATTAGGTTTGGACAGTATCTTGAACATTGTAATACGTAAACGTGATGAAGACCAGCATATGGAGACCAGTGATGATCTTATCAGGCACATGCAAGAACAATTTAAAGAGAAAGCTCGCAAATCTGAGTAAGATCAACTGGTTTTTAAGCTTTTATATTGATGCTCTACTAACCCATCCTATCTATGTCTCTAGAATAGGCTGAAATTTTGATGGTATTGTCATTCAATATTTTAATGGTTTAAGCTTTATTACTGTGTTGAGATGTTACAAGTATTATATTCTATTCTAATTTAGATATTTTTCACTTTTACCTTGTGGTACTTTAATGGGATTTCTCCCCCCTCAGTTAGCAACACATTTCCTGAAATGTGGCCTTTCCTGTTTGAAGAAGAAACTTTGTTTTTGATAACCCCTTGATTTCCATTCTATTGGCAATATGTAGGTCTGTTTATTATGCAGCCACAGATGTGGTGATTCTCAGATTCATGGTTGAGGCATGCTGGGCTCCTATGTTAGCTGCCTTCAGTGTGCCTCTTGACCAAAGTGATGATGAAGTAGTGATAGCATTGTGTCTTGAAGGCTTCCGTTATGCAATCCACGTCACTGCTGTGATGTCCATGAAAACTCATAGAGATGCTTTTGTGACTTCATTAGCAAAGTTTACTTCGCTGCACTCTCCTGCAGATATTAAGCAGAAAAATATAGATGCAATCAAGGTTGGTATTTTGCTCATCTGCACTGCATATGTTGTAGTAATCTTTTTTTATTTGTATTCCAAGAAAGTCTATATTGTTTTAATTTGTGTGATTTTTTCTTTTTTACTATACCCCTTTCAAATGCTTGTAATCTGGCAAACTATGTGACACAGTATATTCACATCAGCAAGAACAATTTATTTTGTTTTAGCCATTGCTGATGTTCATTGTAACCTTTGGTATAGAGATGAAAATGAATGGTCGGCTTGCCCAGACTGAATGTGATTATTCTTCATGTATTAAATGAAGTTATTCTTTGAATAGAGAATTTAAAAAGTGGCCTTAATGCACTCGTTAACGAGATCCATTTACTTTAAAATTTCTGAACAGTTTATTTTTGAACTCTAAACAACTTTCCATTTGCTTGTGGATCTAACATGGAATTTGCTATTTACATTGTTAATAGGCAATAGTTACAATTGCAGATGAAGATGGAAATTATTTACAAGAAGCTTGGGAGCATATTTTGACATGTGTGTCCCGGTTTGAGCATTTGCATCTCTTGGGAGAGGGCGCTCCTCCAGATGCCACTTTCTTTGCCTTTCCTCAGAATGAGTCAGAAAAATCTAAGCAAGCTAAGTCAGCTGTCCTTCCTGTTTTAAAGAAGAAGGGACCAGGAAGAATTCAGTATGCTGCTGCTGCTGTGATGAGGGGCTCATATGATAGTGCTGGTATTGGAGGCAATACTGCTGGGGCTGTCACATCTGAACAGATGAACAATTTAGTCTCTAATCTCAACATGCTAGAACAAGTTGGAAGCTCTGAAATGAATCGTATATTCACACGTAGTCAAAAATTGAATAGTGAGGCTATCATAGATTTTGTTAAGGCTCTATGCAAGGTGTCCATGGAGGAGTTGCGATCTACATCTGATCCTCGGGTTTTTAGCCTTACAAAGATTGTTGAGATTGCGTAAGAATCATTCCACTTCTCTTTCATTGGTGTATCTTAGTGCAGTATATTTGTTTATTGTTTCTAACTGTAAATTTTGTGATCAATTGACAGGCACTATAACATGAACCGGATCAGGCTTGTATGGTCAAGCATCTGGCTTGTACTTTCTGATTTCTTTGTGACCATTGGCTGTTCTGAAAACCTGTCAATTGCAATTTTTGCAATGGACTCTTTACGGCAGCTATCGATGAAATTTTTGGAGCGAGAAGAGTTGGCTAATTACAATTTTCAGAATGAATTTATGAAGCCTTTTGTCATTGTTATGCGTAAGAGTAGTGCTGTTGAAATCCGAGAATTAATCATCAGATGTGTCTCACAGATGGTATTATCTCGTGTCAATCATGTCAAGTCAGGATGGAAGAGCATGTTCATGGTATTGAATTTTTAATAACTATCATATTGATCCTAGCTTTGGACACCTTAATCTTTAATCAATTTATTACTGAGCTGAATCTTTTTCAGGTTTTCACTACTGCAGCTTATGACGACCACAAAAACATTGTACTGCTAGCCTTTGAAATAATGGAGAAGATTATTCGAGACTATTTCCCATACATTACTGAAACTGAAACAACCACATTCACAGATTGTGTGAACTGCTTAATTGCATTCACCAATAGTAGATTCAACAAAGACATTAGTCTCAATGCAATTGCTTTTCTACGTTTCTGTGCGACCAAACTTGCAGAAGGGGATCTTGGCTCTTCATCAAAGAATAAGGATAAGGAATCTGGGAAGATTTCTCCATCTTCACCTCACAAGGGAAAAGATGGAAGACAAGATAATGGAGAGCTAATGGATAAGGATGGTCATCTCTATTTCTGGTTTCCTTTGTTGGCTGGTAAGGAAAAATGAACTAGTTGTTTTAATGTTACAAGGCATTTGAATTTGCTTGAGTTTCATATCTTCAAACTTTAGAAATGCATTCTGTTCTTAACTTACATCACATTTTGCTGTGCAGGTTTATCAGAACTTAGCTTTGACCCTAGGCCAGAAATTAGGAAGAGTGCTTTGCAAGTGCTGTTTGAAACTTTGCGCAACCATGGTCACCTCTTCTCACTGCCTTTGTGGGAAAGGGTGTTCGAATCTGTCCTTTTTCCAATATTTGACTATGTGCGTCATGCTATTGATCCATCAGGTGGTGACTCACCTGAGCAGGGAATTGTTAATGATGAGGGTGAACTTGATCAGGATGCATGGCTCTATGAGACATGTACATTGGCACTCCAATTAGTTGTAGATCTTTTTGTGAATTTTTATAATACTGTCAATCCACTTTTGAGAAAGGTTCTCTCTTTACTTGTAAGTTTCATCAAGCGTCCCCACCAAAGCCTAGCTGGTATTGGTATTGCTGCATTTGTCCGTTTGATGAGCAATGCTGGTGATCTTTTTTCTGAGGAAAAGTGGCTGGAAGTAGTTTCTTCTTTAAAAGAAGCAGCTAAGGCAACACTTCCCGATTTTTCCTACGTTGTTAGTGGAGATAGCATGGTTGGAAGCAAAGAACATGCTTTGAATGGCGAAAGTAATGAGGTGTCTACTAGTTCTGACACACCTCATGGTGATTCAGAGAGCCTGAGAACACAGCGTCTTTATTCTTCTTTATCTGATGCTAAGTGCCGAGCTGCTGTTCAGCTTTTATTGATACAGGTAGACTGTTCATCTTAATTTTGAATAATGATTAGAAAGCCTTTTCTCATATCATAAAGTAGTAAAGAAATAGAATGGAAATACAGTCTCTCATTTCTTTGTTTCTTTAATTAATTTAATATCATTTTGGAGTTGAGGGAGTATTCAGACTTGCAAAAGGTATTGCTAATGCTTAATGGCATTTGTGATATAAACAACAAGCCTTTGAGCACTTGTCTCTTCTAGTGCTTTTTGACTCCTTCTGGACTTAGACGAGGTTTTTTCATGGTCAGTAAAAATGGATGTGCTGGGAATGGTATTTGTCTTTCTTTCTTTCTTTGGATTTTTAAAATTAGAGTGCTAAAGTTATTGTGTAAAGATATTTGAAACTGTCTGAAATTAAATCTTTTTA
Organism: Theobroma umbraticum; assembly: GCF_002168275.2. NCBI lineage: Eukaryota > Viridiplantae > Streptophyta > Magnoliopsida > Malvales > Malvaceae > Theobroma > Theobroma umbraticum. The sequence continues at coordinate 1,707,513 of NW_018397258.1, forward strand.
GTCCTTTTAAGACAATTTGCTGTTGGAATTAATTTACGGGTGTATCCTATGCTGATGGAAAGAGAAGTAGTGCAACTATGGATTGCTTTCCATATCTTGGACTATGGCTTTGGATCTAGTATGATTTATCCGATTTAACTTCCTGGATGTAAGCCTCCTCCTCCCCAGCGTTTGGACTTATATAAAGGTTTAATCAAATTGTCTGAGTAATAGAACATAGGCTGATTTTTCTGAGGATTGTATTTGAAATTGCAAATTTTCAAAATAAGCAAGTGTTAATTGACCCTACATTTTTTCATTTCCTTTATATTTGCCTGAATATCTAACTAAAAAATATGTTTATTTTGAGTTTGAAATGGTCTAACTGTGACTCTTGGGTGTGATTTTGCTGTTCTTATTCTCTTGACAGGCGGTGATGGAAATTTACAACATGTATCGAACTCACCTTTCAGCTAAGAACACCTTAGTCCTCTTTGATGCAATGCATGATGTTGCATCCCATGCTCACAGGATCAACAACAGTACTATACTACGTTCCAAGCTTCAAGAGTTTGGTCCCATGACCCAAATGCAGGATCCTCCACTATTGCGTCTTGAGAATGAGTCGTATCAATTTTGCCTAACTTTCTTGCAGAATCTGATATTGGATAGGCCTCCTAGGTATGAGGAGGCTGAAGTCGAGTCACATCTTGTTGATCTTTGCCAGGAGGTGTTACTGTTTTATATAGAAACTGCTTGCTCTGGACAGACTTCTGAAACATCTCTCAATGGGCAAACCCAATGGATGGTTCCTTTAGGTTCTGGAAAACGAAGGGAATTGGCTGCCCGCGCACCTCTTATTGTGGCGACTCTCCAGGCCATTTGTAGCTTGGGAGACACTTTGTTCGAGAAGAACTTACCTCTGTTCTTCCCACTTCTTTCGAGCTTGATAAGTTGTGAGCATGGTTCGAATGAGGTCCAGGTAGCTCTCAGTGATATGCTGAGCTCCACAGTGGGTCCTGTTTTGCTTCGATCATGTTGATCTTGGCGAAATATTGACTCTGTTTTGGATGTATGATATATATGTTTCTCTTTTCCTCTTATCTAACTCCATAGTTTTCCATTTTCTTCTTTAGTTTATAATAATTGTTCACCGGAAATATAGTTGTCAGTGTATGAAGAGTTTAGAGTTGCTTTTGAATTGGCTAGTGCTTCTGAACATGCTGTAGTTTATGTGAGAGAACAGCCATACTCTTCAGAATTTTATAGATATCATCATCGAGGGAATTTTGTGTTGTATGGTAGTCAAACAATATTTTTTTTTTTCCTTTTAAATGAGTTTGAGAACATTAATTTTTCTGTAAGAAAAGTTATCTTATTAAATACGTGAGATTGAAGACCACCTCTTGTTTCAATTTTGAGGTTGGTAGCCCCGAAAGGTCAGCAAACTATTAGGCAGTTTCTGCCGTTCTAGACAAGTCTTATCTTGAATGAGGGAGACAGGTAAAAAAGGTGATTTCTGTTTAACTTAAACTTTCTAGATTTTTTCTTTTGGACAGATAGAGACTAGGAAAAGGAAATGTACTTTTAGAAATGCTGTCGTCCGTTGTTGGTACTAGGGAACAGAATTAGGAGTTCTGTTTGGGAATCGATGATCCCAGCTTCTTTACAAATCGAACAAACAAAATTTCTCCAAGATTGCTTGCCTAGTGTTGTGCAGAAACTTGGGGTAATCTGAGCTTTGTCTTTGCTTTATTTGGGATTAGTGAAATCCCAAATCATCAGGAAAAGAGAGAAGCAGCAGTTACTATCATTTCTCCTCACCAAATGCATTAGAAATGGATAGGAGTTTTGGGACAAAAACAGGAACTCATAACAGGCTGCCTTCCAAAAAAGAACTGGAGCCAATCGCTCCCCTTGCTGCGGAGGCCACGACGTGTAAAAACAAACACAAGGGTAGTTGAAAACGAAATATGCCGGCCCCTTTCGGTTGTGCTATATTATGAATTCAGCTGGCATCCACCAGGACAAGACTTGATCAACGCAAAGTTAAAAGGAAGACTGTCATAATCCTTGATCCTCCATCCATGCCCTTGCTCTCTATCGAATTTTCAAGATAAAAGGTAAAGAGAATATCCTTTCCAGAAGGGGATCATTTGGTCTTTGTGCATGGTATTGTACCCCATAAAATGATTGCTATGTGACAAATTACTAAGCTTCTTGAAACAGCCATAGCTTTCAGCTCCAACATAACTTGCATTTCATTTTTTACCAGTTATTTTCTTTGTTTCTCTCTTTGGATTATGCTAAGTTCTTGCAAAACCTGTTGGATCTCTCTGTACAAGAGAGCGAAACTGTTTCTTCATGTCAAACGATGCAAGAGAAGAAACCTTCGCCGGTTATCGTCAAGTTTTGATTTGATAACATCGTCATTTGGGGCCATGGAACTGTCTGGTCAGTTTAGACAAGTATTCAAAGTCATCGACGCAAATGGGGATGGGAAGATATCTTCCTTAGAGCTCCGTGAAGTGCTTTTGTGCCTTGGACATGAAAAGTCTACAGCCTTCAAAGCAGCCGAAGGAATGATCAGAGAAATGGATTTCAATGGAGATGGTTTCATCGACCTGGATGAGTTTATGCATGCAGTTAACACGGATGGAGCAATCTGTAGCAATAGCGAGGAAGATTACCTCATGGATGCTTTTCACATCTTTGATACTGACAAGAACGGGTTAATCTCTGCCAAAGAGTTGCGTAAGGTTCTGATTAGCCTTGGATTCAGAAAGTGTAGCCTTCAAGAGTGCAAACGCATGATCAGAGGTGTTGATAAGGATGGAGATGGGTTTGTGGACTTCAAAGAATTTCGATCAATGATGGCCGCAGGTACAACTTGAAGCTGAAGAAAAGCCAATAAAGCTTAATCATGAAAATTCTCCAGGTACCTATAATTCTTTTTCTTTAATGTTCTGTCTAGAACTACGACCTTATCATTTGAAGCTTGGTCTAAACGTAATGAGTTGAAAGTAGAGCTCTGTAATTTAGCTTTGGTCCCTGATAGAGCTGTCTATAACACCATAGCCATATGATTAAAGTAGAATTGAAGCAGATTGTGTGAGCAAAGGGGGCAGAATTTTAACTGAAGTAGACCCTTAAATTTCAAGTTTGTAAGAAGTTTTGTTGGATTGTTCCTTCTACCGGTATCAATGGTGCTCCTTGTCTTCCTTCCTTTCTGTCATCCTCACATCAACATCGACGCCCACACTGCTCACAAGAAGCTTAAGACAAGTTTTTGGGTATGGGTCCTCCATCCTTTGTCTCGTCCATACATAGCCTCTCCGGAAGTTTTGTCATTGGGTTAATTTGCAAAGCTACACTGCACAGTAGCAATGCCACGAGAAACAGCAACTTTTGTGACAACCCCAAGAATTCTTGACACTATCCTTGGCAAAAATACAAAGAAATGAGTTTGAAATGTTCACGTTTTCTATTTCCATTTGTTAATATATTGATTGGTTTTCTCATCACCCCACTTCGCTGTCCTTTCTAAGCTCATAAACAGTTGGAAATTGGAACCTTCTATCAACCAAATTCAACATCTTATCCATTCCAATTCAAAAATGCCAACTAGATATTTTTGCATGAATGTTGCTTGTGGGTTAAAGCTTTGAATTTGGAGCTCAACGCTTGACCTATATATCCTATGCTGTAGGCGTGACTCGAAACACCTTGGCTAGCTCTTGAGCAAGGGTCCGATGCCATTAGCCCAATCCAATTGAGCCAACGGCCAGACTCCATAAGCCCAAAAAGGTTTTAAGAGATTGGACTCAGCTAGGTTTTAAGAGAGTTCCAAGTCTGAGCTCGATGGATTTGGTTAAAAAATAAAAATTTTGTAAGATGTGCTTTATGGACATAGGTTTTGCAATCACAGAGCTAAAAAGTTTATTCCTAGTTGTGGCTCATAGCCAACTAGGCCTGGCCTTAAAGCCTAACATGAACATTTGGGCTAAACCGGCCTACCCTTGACTAGTTGTACTTTCCAAGTAGACTTTTCAATGCTTAACTAATTAAGCATTTCTGCTAAAACCCATAGGAACCCTTTCAGACTTTGCTGCCAATTAATTTTGCTCTACCCCCGTGAAGTCTTGTTCAAACCCAAGGTACATAGTTGAGAGATTAGGTATTGTTTTGAGAACATTAGGCAAAAGCCCTCTTTATGGGTAGATTTGCTTCCTTAAAATTGCCCATCATTTCAGTGTCCTCCAAGCTGGTTTCAACCCATATTTTAATGAGTTGTCGAAAGCCATGGCACGAAAACTGTATTTTTTCTCCACTGTTTTAGCAATAGCCATGTTGAAAGCAATCATGCTGTTTCTCTTTTGTTAAAATATTCAGTTTCCTTGTCAAACAGCGATAGAATGCAAAAGAAATGCTCTCTCTATAGCCTTTTAAGAATGCAAAAGACAGCAGAAAAAAAAAAAAGAAGATAACTTCTCTCAAAGTTATCATTAAACTTTGTCGTTGGAGAGACAATTTTTCTCTTAGCGTGAGCATCACACATCAATGTGCATGCTATAACCATCTTTTTCTTAATATTAAAACTACATTTTTCCAAGTGCCCATCTACCAAAATTGTTCCAATCGAAATCAAAATATTATTTGCAGAAGGTTCCTAATTAACAGTAATCAGCACTCCCCTATATGTTGGAACCAAATTTTATATAAGGATCCCGACCCCCCTCTCAGTTGTACTTCATTGCCTTATAAAAGAGTTGATTTTCTAGATATGGATAATGTTTTTATTACCATTTTGGTGATTTAAAAAGGCTCACTTGCAAACCTATTGTTCTGTAAATTAATCAAAAGGAACTTCAGATACCTTGTCCTAGCAGAAATTATTAAGACCAAAAAGGTTTCTAGGATGCTAAAATCATAATTAATTGATTGCCCTACCCATTTTTTATGGGTTCCGAAGGTAGCTAGATCCTAGAAAACCATGTTAAAAAGGTTTGAAAAACTCAAGATTTAAGATGGAGAAATGGAAAGAGAATGAATTCTGAAAAAGGGTCACTTCCAGCCTTGAACAAAAATTTCATATGAAAATCATTGCTCAAAGCGAAGCAATAGGTTGAAATGAAAAAACCCTGGATTTGGCAATCAATGTGGAAATGAAACCGTTGACATTATGCTATACCATATGCACTTAGTTGATTGAATTGAAAGAGGTCATACGAGCAGGTAAAGAGATGACAACAATGATTCCAAAACAATCGCCATCAAAATCACATGGCGACCTCAGTTTTGGTCGGCTGATTAGCCCCTAAAAAATTCCCAGTGCTCGATGTGGTTCGATTAATTAACTAAAGAATGAGAGCTTTCAATTGGCCTTCCCATGGAGGACAAAGAAAATGGGTGCAACAATCTCAAGCCACTTTGGCTATAAAGCGGCTTCTTAGAGAGTGAGAACATGCAAACACAAATGCTAGATTCGAAGCAATAGGTGCCCCTCACATGGAAGTGAAAGCCCCCATTTTTTTTTCTCCCGTTGAGGTGGTCCATTCTCTTGATGGATTAGCTTTACTTAAATAATTGTTAATTTTGGACAAGATAATGGGTTTTGATTTGTTTAATAAAAGGGGGTTTGATTAAAATAATATTAGTGTTGCATTTAGACCAAAGCTCCCTTAGTTTTTCTAGGTTCTTTCATTCGTTTCATCTTCTTTCTAAAGGGAAGACTATGTCTCAATTTTTTGAAGACTTAAACTTCTTCTTCTCTTCACAAGATTCAACTGGTTGGTTCATTTTTTTAAATGAAATTGCCTCCATAAATCCCGTGAACTCTATGCTGTTTTGGATTTGGTAAACTTGACGGTAAAATTATTCCAAATAAATTAATTTAAAATTTTATAAAAAATTAATCATAAAACCATTGACATGAATCACAAATCAATCAAATGTTACCGACAATTTAAAATATAAATCAGTTAATCAAAATCATCAAACATTATATCAATTAAATTTATGTCAATACAATTTTAAATTATTACATACACACATGTAAAAGCACAATATGAAATGAACTATATATGATTGAAAATTTGATGGAATGAAGAGGTGGTAAAAATGCTTAGATATCACAAACAAAAGCTGTTGTTGTTGAACAAAACCTGGATTTCCTTACCTAGGTGAAGGAGATGATCAAAGGGCACGATGACCGCTTAAGAAAACGATGGTTTGTTTTACTATAACCGTACAAATTTTCTAGTTATATATATATATATATATATATCTTAGTTTGCTGGCTTATATTGATTGAAGGGGGGGACAATGAACCACATGTTTTTAATATTAAGGTAGTTTTCATCTGTTGGGTTGTTTGTAAGAGAGAGAGAGAGAGAGAGAGAAGGGTTTGGCTAATTTCGATGAGAGGGACGAAAGTAACGTGAAGAGGAGGATAAGGCGGACCGGTCCTTCCGGAGAGGACCATTCTCATTTAGATTCTCCTTCGTCCAATCACCAACCCTTTTAATTCTGTTCCTATAAATTAATTACTTTGTATATGAAATAGCTTAATTTAAATCCTCACTAACATGATAAGCTAAAGGGATTAGACTGGGTTTAGACATCTTTCTTTGCACCAAATGGATTAATTTACTAGCTATAGATCTATGTGTGGTATTATCAAAATTTCAAATGAGTTTGGGTATAGCTTGAAGATTCAATTCCTGGCCTGTCAAATCATAGTAAACGCTATTTAAGACAATGTATATACAAAATTATGAATATTTATTTATCAAGATTTTGAATATTTAAATTTATTCGTAGCGAGATGGTAACATTTAATTTATTGATAATATATTGAATTTATATATTAATAATGTATTAATTACAAATATTATATATATAAACACAAGTAGGGAAAGTTGTTTATATAGTTTGCAATGTTATATATATATATATATATATTCATATCCAAAATCTCATCGAATTCTTTCTTGCTACTTATCGTCTTTGTTCTTTTTACCTCCAAATTCATGCTTGGTTTTGAGATCAAGACTTCTTCTATAGTGATGAGTTCAAGACTCGTTTAATCTCTCTGAATCTCCAAATCCAATACTTATTTTAAAGAAGCAAAATTAAAGAAATAATTTATTAGTATCTGAGCAAAATTTTAGCTTATGATAAGTCAATAAAAGACCTTTTAGCAGTAGATACCAACTAATAATAGTATAGCACATGTAAGTTATTCCAATATCTAAGTGCGGCTTCCATAAGATTAGATATAACTAAGCTTTTATTAAATCAGAATTATTCAAGGATACTTCTAATCTATTACTACAACAATAATGGAAACCTTTTCCAAATTTATGATCCAAGTGACCATAAATAAATGTGTCAAGGACTCTGTTCCATGGAAAAATTAAGACAAGAATGTAAATTAGAGTGACATTAATCATCAAAACCATGGTTTAGATTATCCAGTTTGTCTTGGAACCAGACAGGTTCTGTTGGAACGAAACATGGCAAAAAGAGAAATTGGAAAACCCGACAGAAAAGCATCAAATGGGTTCATGGGATTTGGGGTGTGGGCTATGTAGGATGTAAGTGAATAGAGTCTTAGAGTAGTGGTGTGGCGTAGGGACAAAGAAACACCTAATATCTCTTCCCATTAGCCATAAATACAGACTCCTGCTTCCCACTGGACCCGAGTAGAGCGAATGGAGGAAGGACCGCCTGTGCAGCTAGCTTTTTTTTTTTATTTTGGTTTTGGTTTTGGGGTGATTCATTTGCAACTTTCTTTTCTGAGGGTGTGAGTTGTGGGAGTCGGTCTTTGTTGGTGGCATCTGGGCATTGTCAGCGCCACCCACGCTAGCTTTCTCTCCTCTTTCATCTCATTCACGCCCACACGCCCTGGTTTCTGATTCAACATACAGCACCATGGACGATGCAGTCCAATCCCATTGTCGGTTTCAAATGATTGATTTGTTTCCACTCCTAAACACCCTCCCTAGCTACCCTTTTCGATTTCTTTACCTAGAGCTACCCTCTTCTTTGCAGTTTCATTCTAATTTCTTACCTGCCACCACAGCTGATGTATAATTTACATATATTTTACCATTATTATGATTAAAAAAGTGATTTAAACAGCCCCTTAATTCATTCTCACAAATAATTTTCACTGATTAAACAGAAAATATGAATGCTTTTCAACAAAAAAAAAGCACATATGAAATTTGTAATTAAATAGTAACATTCATAATAAGTATACTCCCCAAGAGAGTTTTTTTTCTAAAAAAAAAACTAAATAGATATATTGAAATGAATAACAGTACAAAATTTGATAAAAATTTAAACTGCTCACAAATAACCGTATAAGTATTCACCTGTTGGTACACAATAGTAACCGAAGTATCTAAAAACATGTAAATTATAGAATACATACAATACTAAATTTGATTTCAATTTATCAATAAATAATTTCAAAAGCTAACACATTCAATCAGCACCAGATCGCAAACATTTTAATTCTAATCATTCCGTTTTCCTATTAATGAAGGGTAGTTTATTATTGATTACCTAGGTGTTCAAACAGTCCAAAAATAAGAGATTAAGCACCTTATTCTTTGCTAATTACATAATGAAAATTCGTTCTGTTCTCATCACGGTTAGGTTTTATTTTTTATTTAACTACAGCTTCACCAATTGAATCAATATGGAATCAATTTAGTTGATGAGGCATCGTCATCACTAAATTACACTATACATACATACATATATATATATATATATATATATAAGGATGAAACTTTTGTAACAAGTGACAATATTTTCAGTGAAGTGATGTAGGAAAGGACCACTTACCAAGTGATCATCATCTTCTTATTCTAAATGAAATTAAACAGTAGAATATTGAGAATAAAATATCATGCCAATTTCATGCTTAACTAAATTTTCCATGGCTAATTCCACTACTTGTTGGCAATATGGCAGGATAAGTCAAGATGAGTACGTCAAGATCTAAAAAGGTTTGAAAGAACCCTTTGTGTGACATATATGTTCCAACTTATTTTTATTAATTTTGGTTGCATTATTAGATTCATTTTAATTTAATTGAAAATCATCGGTAGGCATGTGACACGCCAATTTATTAATTATTTATATAATATAAAAAGTTATTTAATTTTATATTCACTCGATCAATTAATAGACAAATCAACTAGTCAGTTTCTTTTTTTTTTTCTCAAAGTAATTCTCAAATATATATTTTGTTTTCAAATCTACATTAGTTGATATAATCAATATAATCCATTTATTTACTTAGGGTCGTTGAGATACATTTTTCAACATAAGGAGATGAAATCCAATGATTAAAAGTTTAATAACTTTCTAAGGTTGCATGTGGGAATGCAGCAGGGAGAGAAACGTGAATGTTGAAGCATTGGATCACTTCGCTTCAGCTGCAAGGCTACAGTGCTTTCCTTGCACAATGGGGAATTGTAGAGGAACTGTGCAAGTCTGTGCTTGAATTAAAAGGCCAGAGAAAGGAAGAGGAATGGCAGAAGATAGATATGGCCACCGGGGGGAGTCGGGGGGGGGGAAGGGAATATTCCATCCTGTGAAACCCTTTTCAACCGCGAGGAGGGGGAAGGGTAGGCATGAGAGTGCGTGTCGGGGTTATGCACGTGCAGCCATGAGTTGGCAGCTTACGTGAAAAAAGCATCGCAACTTGGGGACAAAATCCAACGGTTCCTGACGTCCCTGTTATAAATATTTGCTGACCTCCTCTTTCTCTTCCTTGTTCATACTTTTGTGCTGATACTCTCATAAGACATATTGTTATGGTGACTAGCCGAAATCCGAGTCAGTTCAATTAATAATGCTAGTGATTGATACGTACTTTAGCATTAAAATTGCCAATTATATTTGCTTTTATTGCTTAAAAATGATAATAGGTATTCAATCCAATTATATAAGATACGGATATATATACTCTATACTCGGGTTTGTCTATAATCTAACTAGCTATGATGAGGAAGCGGATCAGTTTCCTCCCTCTAGATGACAGAAAATTCAGAGTGAAAGCAATTAAATAGACAGCATGCTAGTTAATTAAATAGCTAGCTTATTTAAGATCTCATTGATATAATTCTCTGTTTCCACCACACAAGGAAAAGGTATTGTCGGTTTTAATAGTTCTATTTTTGGTTTTTTTGACAATTGTTGGCCTTTAATAGAAGGTTAATTAAATGCGAGTCAACTGTGCTTATTTAATATGTAATTAGGGGATAAATTAAATGATAGTAAGACAAGCATTAATATATAAAGCTATAATATGACAAACAAGAGATAAGTGGCAATTGAAAGATGTCATCAAATAGATATTTTCTTATATGATTTAACTTAATTTATAGACAAGAAGACATGCTACAACTCGATTAAAACTTTAATAGAAGAATCAAACACTAATAAAATACAGATAAAATATGACCATTTCCCTCCAAGTTGTTTTAAGACAGAAGTTGGAAAAAAAAAGTGTGGGACTTGCACCATTTTAGTGATAAGAGAGAGGGAAGAAGAGTTAAACGAAGGGGACTTGGGGTAGGGGGGGGAAGGGAGACGTC
>NW_018397258.1:1718210-1730042 GCF_002168275.2 Theobroma umbraticum
GAATGTAACCTTACGTCAACCTGGAGCTCCTGGTGCAGTCGTGACTTTACATGGAAGATTTGAAATTTTATCACTTTCTGGGTCATTTTTACCTCCTCCAGCACCACCGGCTGCATCAGGGTTGACCATATATTTAGCCGGTGGTCAAGGTCAGGTAGTTGGAGGAAGCGTGGTGGGTCCACTTGTTGCTTCAGGTCCGGTGGTGATCATGGCAGCTTCTTTTGGTAATGCGGCGTACGAAAGGCTTCCCTTGGAGGAAGAGGAGCAGCCGGTGGCGCCGATTCCTGGAAGTGGACCCTTAGGGTCACCGAGTAGCATGGTCGGGCAGCAGCAGCAGCCGCCACAGCAGCAGCAACTATTGCAAGATCCCAACGGATCGTTTGTTCAAGGGTTGCCACCAAATCTTCTAAACTCAGTCCAATTGCCAGCTGAGGCCTACTGGGGCACAGGTCGTCCCCCTTATTAACAAAAACAGACAGTTTCGGGTTCTTTTTTCTTTTTTTTCTTTCTCCTTAACTATTCCCCTTTCACCTCTTGTTAGTTTGACCTTTGGTTCACCTCTCATTCTTCTTCTTTTATAAGATAGCAGTTTCATGTTTTAATTAAGTCTTAAATTTGTTGATCATGGGATTCATCTGGCTTTGATTTGAAGAAGGATGTACAAATTTCATGGATTTCTCTCTGATGGGTTTTCTCTTTTCCTAGTATTTTTATAAGAATAGCCTTTTTCCAATTGTCCTCATTATAGTAGCTTAACGATGAAGAAGCTCCAGTTGAGGGCTCTCTCTCTCCATTCCTTTTCACCTTGTCTGATGAGAATTGTTCTTCCGACAAATAAAAAAACAAAACACCTTTTTATTAGGGTTCCTTTTCTTGTGCATAATATACTTTTAAGTTTCAGATTCTGTTACACCATCCAAATCCTTAAATACTACTACCAGAATAAAATTCTATCAGTTTATGTGGTGCAATTGTCATTAATACTATACCATAAATAACATAATGTATTTTTTCTTCCTTGCTTAGCAGGTACCTTCTTCCACTCTAAACACAAACTACTACTACTGCTACTAATTATAGAACTGATTTATTAGTATTAATTAATTAAGGGTTTTTATTTTTACATTATGATGGAAGAAATTCTAATATTTGGATGAATATGGACATGAATATATATGGTTTATTTAATCTAGTCCTGTTTGAAGGATGGTCGGGGGGGCGGGAGGAGATGGCAAATCATGACTTGAAGAAAGCAAGGTGATGGGAAGTTATGGGCTTAGGGTTTTGCTGTCTTTTTTCTTTGTAAGTATCCCTTTTTTCTTCTCTTTCTGACTTGCCTAGGGTTCATTATGGAATCAGAGGTGAACATTGGGTACTGAGTTACACGTGCGCTGCTCTGTTAAAAAAAAAAATGCTCCTTTTCGAGGCAACCATTTTACATACGGATAACCAGGACAAACTGATCTCAAGCGTTAAAGTTGTCCCTTCTCCCCCCTCTTTCTCTCTTTCTCTTTCTCTTTCTCTTGAAAAAAACTGTCACTGCCACCATACAAGCAAAAGGGGTGGGAGGCAAGTTCTTTGCTGATGCAAAGTAAAGAGTTTGTCTTGATTCTGTAATGGATATGCTTTCTTAGGGCTTTTAAACCCTAGCTCTCTCTGCTAGTTCTCCAACCTGAAACTTTACTAGTTCCTCCTTGGGTTCTTTTATATCTTGTAGACTTCCCCATTTCTTCTCATTATCAGAGGTCATCATCATCAGTTCCATTGCATGTACTATATATTTATCTATAAATCATTTTCTGAGAGTTCTCTTGCAGTTCTAATTTTCCTTAATCTGAATATTTGCTAGAGCTCTTAACAGTGCATGCATTTTTGCTTCCTATATGCACATATGTATCAAACCTGCTTCCTGGGTTTTCTCATTAAACCCTAAATTTCATCTTTCATGTATGTTTTTTCCTAGCTAGCCAACCAATCTTAAATTTGGGTTTTGCTTAATCTTCTAAGACTGGTGACAATTATTCCAGTACATTGGATGGATCTTACAGCTAGTTATCTTCATCTTTTCAGCTTTTTGAAATCATAAATTAATCGAGATAGAAAACCATTTGATATTTTTGGTGTCAACTAGGGGATGATTTTGTTTGCAAAGTTTGCAGAGTACAAGGTTTTTAATCCGAACTGCTATTATAAAATGAATATATCAGCTTGAGAGTTTGTTACAAGTTGGAAGTAATAATTTTGGTGGACCATGTACCTGTCTAATGTGGTTTGAGACAAATGCCATTCTGGTTCTTCATGATTAACATCGATCTCTTTGATTCTTTGAACTACACTTCAATGATTATCACTGCATAAAATATTAAGATTCCCTTATTTTTTACCTTCTGCTTTCCCCTTTTTGGTAGCTATGTATCTCAAGAAACTCAAAGAGCAAAGCATAATAATGGCCACTTTGTAGACTAGCCGTTAACACATCCATCCATTACCCCACCTTACTGCGTGGTTGAGAAGAGATAGAGAGTTAGAACCTTAATTCAATGGGGTAAGAGATTGGATTTAACCCAATCACAAAAACGTTTTTCAGTGGTAGGTCTAGGATCCCTGCTTTTGCGAAACCATTCACTAATGAGTTGATGTTTAAAAGCAACATTGCTGAGTCGGGCTTTGGAGGTTGTCACCGCGATTTGACATGTGTTTCATTTGTCATGACATGGAGTTTATATATATATATATATATATATATATATATATATAGATAATTTTTTTCTTTTACGATTAAATACTCTGTTTAGAATTTAATGTTGGTTAAATTTTTCATTTTAGGATTCAACTTAATATTTGGTTTAAATTAGGATGCTATTTTTTTTATCCTATTCATTTAAGAAAAATTAGTAAATTATTATTGCTAAAATTAAAAAATTCAAATTTATATTTATTAAAAATTACGTTCTAACAGTTAGTTCTAATAGCTGTGTTTATTAATTATATCATCGATATTTCTTTAAATAAACAGATCCCAAATTTATATCATAATTTGAACGAAATAGTAGGTTAATCCTGAAATAAAAACTTTGACAGTAGTCAAATTGTAGAGGAGGGCATATACGATGGATAATGGGGGCTTTCTCTCCCTTAAAAATCTTTTTAAGTTGAGGAATGCCTACTGGTGAGAGAAGAGAATGAACCTAAAACCCATTGAATCACTGCTGCAGAGACCAAGGCCATATACAATTGAAGGGTGGTGGTCGGTGTTTGAGATCAAATTAATGTAAATGTACACATTTCTTTGTATCCTACTGCTGACAAAAGTTCATAAATCATCCTTCAAAGGCATTTAGCAATCTTGTTTACCCATTGCCACTTTGGCATTCATTTCTGTTTTAATTAATCAATGCCCTTCCAAATTACATGGCTTGTTCTGGGCTTACCATTCAATCAGTTCTCTTACCTTTCTAACTCTTTCTACCACCTTTTGGCGAAACCTGAGGCCAAAGCGAAAGAGAGAATATCAGACTTGCTCGACAGAAATAAAGAATGAAGAATTTCATTGCTACTATACATAACTCAGTTTCATTATACAAGTAGTGAATACGTAAGGAGTGAATCCCACTTGGATTAGAAAAGCAAAATATATGAAGAAAATGAAAATTTGACTCACTCAACTCAATCACCTACAAAATTTTTCTTCATGGATCCCAACCTTTTTCGGTTTTTTCTGCATTTACCTACAGATATGCTAAAAGCTCAATGAAGAAACTAGAAAACATATGTTACAAACCCACCGCACATTTCCTTCGAAATAAAAATTGTGCCGAACCAGGTGCTCCCTTGATGATCTTTCAGCTTAGGGTATAAATACTCTCAACCTTAGCCTATACAGTGGCAAGATTTTACGCATATCCCTACATCGAACTTTTGACTCAATCACAACTCTATCCTTAGCCGTCGCATTTCAGCTCGAAATACAGGGCTTGAATTCAAAGTTCGACGAGCAAGACTCCTGATGTCCTCTCGAGAACAGTCCTGTGATATACGAACCAGCTCCCAGAGGGCACCTCCGCATATCATGTCCTTTGCATTAACTTCTGAAATTGCAAAAATGAAATCCTTCAAGAAATGTGTCTAACAGAGATTGATCATTTATAATGGAGAAGAAATTCAGCTTACCATGCTGCGCCAAATGGCATAGCGCAAGCTCAATGTGTCGCCTGATGGGTGCAGAATCATTATTAGCATTTTGCACAATCCATGGAAGTGCACCATCATCAATAAGAAGTGATCTCCCACTTTTTATACCTGGAGTAGGGCACAAGTAGACATAAGACGATGCTAAACAAGACAAAAGACCAATGTTGACACCATTTTGTTGCAGATTCTATTAACCTAAATGATCATGAAAGAATATATAGTTTGAAAGATTACACAGCTTAAATCAGGTTCAAACTTCAGAATAAAGTGAGTTATGGTCATATCGAAACACCAATTAACCAATTCCCATCCCCTCCAAAAGATAATTAAAAGGAACAATTAACTTTAGCAGCCAATTATCACACAATGGCATGCAACAGATTGAAGACTTACCATTAGTAGATGCACGGGATTCACATTTTGCAAAATTGGCAATTCCACGTGCAACTTGGGAAAGAACCTCTGGATGTCCGCATCTCACCATCCCCAGCAAGGCCTTAATTCCACCTTCAGACCTCAGCTTTGCTTGTAGCTTATCTGGAAGAAGCATGAGAGAATGTGAGAGAGGCAGGAAAAGCAGCCCACTTCAAGCCCTTCCCAAGAAACAGGATTTAAATACAAGAACAATTCTATTAAGTGGTTTAACCACTATAAGCATAACTACAATTTATCCTGGAAGCCTAAATGACGAAGCCAAAGGCATGAAAAATCCCTGTGAGATACTGACCATCATGCCTCTTCTTAACTTCAACGGTGTTCATATCATATATGATGCACTTAATAAATAAATGGAATGGAAGCAGCAAAGTAATGCATGCAATGAACAACCTCACAATGATCAAGAAATTCTTCATGCAGGAGCTTTATTTAAGCACATATCGAGTTATGTGATAATAGCAATCAATAATCATACTGATGATTGGAAAAAGGTGCCAAAATTTCCTTATAGAAATGTTTGTCTTACACATTTGCTAATGATCACCTGATTACCCTTATTTCAGTTCATTTCTTTCATTTATTTATTTATGGAAGTGTTCCTTCCTTTAGTCACCAAAGGAAGGGTTCTAACACCATTATAATATAAGAACCAACAACCTATTAGAAAGAGTGACGCAAAAGAAAATGCCATATACCATTGCCACATAGGTTAGCTATAGCTCCAGCAACCATGCGTAGAGTCTGAGGATCCTCAGCATCAGATGCTGTCATAGACAACAAACTGATTCCCCCTTGTACCATTATGAGTTCTTGATTGGCTTCTGCTTTGCCAAAAAGGAAACAATATTAAACCCATGTAGTTGAGGCTCAGAACCAATCGGTAGCCAAACTCTTAAGCAATGACACCAATTTAACAGCAAGATTGCTGTACTCAAAACTATATGAAGAATATTAAAGAACAATTACCATTCATTGCAAGATTGGCAATTGCACCTGCTGCTACTCTGCGAACAGTTTCATCCTCATAGCTTCTGAGAAGCATCAGCAAGGAAGTAAGACCACCAGCTTCAACAATCCTTTCCTGGTTTGCTTCTGTACAGTACATGGTAAGTACACCTCATCACTTACAAAAACAAAAACAAGTTAAACATGTCTCTATACATAAAAAGACATAAGACAATTTTGTTTATGCATTTATCATCGATAAAGCTTGTCAAACACAGATTTACCCGAGGATAACACTTATAAAAAGCAAATTAACATTAAACGAACTGAACTTCTTTGAACAATTACTCCTTTTCCAACAGGAGGAACGATGAACTCTCTTCAGACAAAAAAGGGTAGCAATACTAGTTTGGCTAACCAACAGAAGCAGACTGGTGCAGTTGCTAAAGCAACAAACAAGGTAATATACAGGGGTCTAATGTTTGGTTTTTAAAGCTGACATATTGTGATTATTTTCACCCAAAATCACTCTGTAACAGGAGAATAAGCAATTAGCACCCACGGCACTTTTACAACCAATTCTTCCCAAAGAAAGACTACACAATGAAAAGATAAGCAACTAATCCATCAACTCCCCATCCAGAGCACCTTAAGTAACAGCACATGAAATCAAAACTCTTACTCACCTTCAGCTGCTAGGTTGGCCACTACTTTTACGGCATGAATGCGTACATTGGCATCTTCTGACTCAAGCAAAGCCAAGATCTTTTGCAGTCCAACTGGTAAATTGATAGAAGGAACAATAAGAAATACATAGACAAAAAAGGTGTTTACAGGATATTATGACATAGAAACTATTTTACCACCTTGTTCGAATAGTGCAGCAACTGGTGTCTTATGTCCATTTAAAGAGTCCCTAACTTGAGACATGGGAGAATCTAGACCAGTATAAGCATTTCCAGATCCACCTCTTCCAAGACACCTTCTCAACTACATATGGAAAATAAAAATGAAATGGTTAACCAGCATAAATGTGTGCTTGTGTTTGATGCCAATGATGGACAAGAATGATAAAGTCTCATAGATAATAATGCATGAAATTGTCACTCAAGCGCTTTAAAGGGAAAAGCTATCACATAGAAGTGTGATTCAGTAATTCTAAGGGAAGTTCAATGCAAGCAGCAAAATGGAAAAAGCCAGGGAGTTGATATTGTGAACAGATACTAGACCATTACATTGACGAGTAATATCAACAGTTGAAAGCTCAAATACTCAACAAGTCAAAATACATATATATCGAGCATCAATTGTATTAATGATAAGTTAATAATGGCATAAAAGCATGCTTAACTTCCACAATTCCAATACCTGCTCAGCTTCAAAAGTCAGTTGTAACATCTGACTTCTTAGTATTATTATTTCTTCTTCAAGCTTCTTTTTTTGATGACCCTCATCCTCCAGAGCTTTTTGGAGCTTTAATATTTCAGCAGCTCCACCTGCCTAATATGCCAAAATAATCCTCATACAACCAATTCCTCATCTAGAAGTCAATAGAAGCTCAGAGAATTTGAGATAAATATATTCAGTATCCGCATAACAAGCATACCCCTGAATCTGTGCATTGCCCTAATTGACTCCTAAGTTTGTTGACCTCCTCTTCAGCATCCTTTCTCATATTAATTTCTTTCTCAAGCAGCCTTTTGACCTCAACAACATCCTCAGCAATGGAAAAACCAGGCCCCTGAAAATTATGATGAAGACAAAAAAGGTGAACACAATACAAACACAAGATGGCCCAAAATCCTAGGTATAAATAGTAATGCCAACTCATTTGCTACAATTAAAGCCTTTGTAGTTTCATCATCATGCAACTAAAATGCGTCCAACAACAACAACAAAAACAGAATTGTTTACCACTGAGTTGGATCAGCCATCCGAGTCAACAACAAGAAATTAATATTCATTTCAAAAATTGACAAGTAAGATAGATCAAAGCAAGTTTGGGTTCATCATATCTTCCACTAAACTCATGTAAAAGAAAAAAGAAAGAACTTTTAAAATTGCTTTTAGAGATGGTTGACACAATATGGGATAAAAATCTGATCGATGGATTCATGCCCCCGAAAAATTAGAAAGACTTGCTCCAATAACGAGGCATTAATTGCTACTACATTTCTAAACACATGGAACATATGTAATAGTAAAGCTGCAAGAATAATGCAAAAATCCTTGATGATGTTAATGAAAATAAATTGCATGCCTGACAGCAAAAATGGGGCCCAAACGGCTAGTCATGAAATAATGTAAAAAATTTGAGATGACACAAGATATGGTCCTTGATGCAGAGTACCTTCCCATTACATTTATCGTTCATGAAGCCATCGCATCCATGCTTTCCTTGATTTTCTATCATCTTTTCCTCAAGCTTCTTAACTGATTCCATATATTCCATCTGGCACTTTAGCCGCTCCTTCTGCAAAAGGAACGCACTAGAAGTTCAGTATCAACATATCACACTCCCAAGCAAGTAAGTGTTTCAAAACAACTAAAAATAAGAAAACCACGAGGTGAAAGAATCACTAATCTGGAAATGATGAATTACTGAACTAACCTCTAAGGCATCTGTGAAATTTCTCTCAACCTCAGAAGCACGGTTTTGTGCTTCTAAGTTTATTCTTTCAACTTCATCATCAAAAGCTTTCTGTTGCCTTTCATTTTCTGCAATGAGCTTGTCCAGCTGTATTTCAAGCCTTCTAGCCAAACTCTTATAATCAAACTCTTCCTTTATTCTCAGCATGTTCTCCACTTTCATAGCCTGTAAGAAATGGAATAATGCAAACAGTCAAGTAAAACCATCCTATTTCTACATATATTGGAGACAACATTACACAAGACATGAAGAAATGAACAGATGAAATAAATGTCATGAAATGAAATCGAGCTATTCAAACAAGGATGAAAGATAGCTCAACTATAAATACATTGCATCTTGGTCAAAGTTTACTTTATAATTGGCAAGTTGTTTGATAGCAGATATTACGCAGAGTAAATGCATGATAGGTTATAGTTTGAGTCCTTTTTAATATAAGAACTCACCCTTTGGCCAAACAATATTGTACTAGCGGTCTCTCCTCGATGCCGTGGGGAGGGGCCAATGGCCACAATTAGTGAGGTTCTGGCAGTGCCTGCAGTACATAGAATCTACCTGATAATAACTCTAGAAAGCATTCAACTTACTAGATAAAATATCCAAAAGAAATATATAAAAAATATATATAGTAAAAATCATCTTAAAAGCTTAGGTCAGGTCAAAAGTCCAGACACATATTGACTTACATGAACATAGAAGATAACTCACCTCCAAATGAATCTCTGAGCAGCCTTGTAAGTTTTGAATCACGAACTGGAACATGAGCACTATTCTCTGCTAAAGCGTTAATGCACTTCCCCAAAGCACTCAGTGAAAGGTTAATAGACTTAGCTTCCTCCAACATGTGTCCCTCACTTCCTGCCAAAAGCAGAGTGAATCAAATTCACCATCTACCTAAGGAATCCAACTCATCGCACTTCCAGCACTTGGGGAAGTCTATAGCTCTATAGGTAGGACTAGGCTAAACAAGTAAAATTTATCAGGAAAAGACATCAACACCGGCCAGATGCAATGCTCAACAAGTTTAGGTAGTGAAGGACAGAAAAAAAAATGCTCTCCAAAATGCAGAATGCAATCAACTTGCAACTGGAGGGGGAAAAAAAAAGCCATGGTATGCACCTGACTTGTGAACACGCTCTGAACCTGCCAAATCTACCAAAACCAGCTTGCTTCTCCGGATAAGAGGCTTTGGAAGTTTCACAAAGTGAGAAGACTTCTCTATTTCACTTGGAATTGCATCTTCCACTCCCAAAACTGATCTCTTAACATGTACCTGCACTAAGATGGTTCAATATTTAATACTTCGCGAAAAGGATAATACAACAGCATAAACAACTACAGGTAAGATTATGAAAAAATGGCGCATAGCGACTGGGAATGGGAAGAGCAGAAGAGGAAAATTAGTCACCATCAAAATAGCATGACTGCGAGAAGATTCAGTATTCAACTTTGTATTTGCGGCAATTCGATGAGCTTCCCCTAATCTCAACAGCTCCAAAAAACTATGCTCATCCCTAATTTCTACATGAGTTGCCCCTGGTAAAGAAACATCTCCAGTTTTCGGATCTTCCACTATGGAAATATTATCATTTGCCGGATCAAGGAGATCCTGGATAGCCTCCATGTAAAGCTACAATGACACATTGAAAATAAACTCATAAAAATTCTTACTGATAACACACAAGCCCAACAGGAATATGAACAGAAAGTTTAATAAAAATATCAGACAACATGTAATGGAACAAAAAGAAAAATTCAAAATCCAATAAGCAGTAAATACAAAATAACACATTGCATAGACACAATGCCATCAAAGAAATCGCATTGAAATAATTGCACAATTGAGCATTCATAAAATAAAAATCAAGAGCCTAACAACCTGCAAATATGAAACAGAGACAGAATCTGTTTCCAGAGAAACATTTGCTAAAATCTCCTCCATTGAGCGCACCATTATTCCACGAGCAGAGGTATCTTCCTCACCCAATCGTCCAAGAGTAAAAGTTTTCCCAGTTCCAGTCTGCCCATAAGCCATAACAGTCCCATTGTAACCATCCAGAACACTCTGCAGACGCCAAAGCAGCATCAATACATAGTCCCCTAAGACTAAACAATATATATCCATTTAAGCACTTCTTGCTCGTTAAGGTAAATGAAAAAGATGATTTAGGGATACAACAGAATATTACACCCGCATAATTTCAATGACATTATAATATAAAACTAAGAAAACGTTTCAAAAATGAAAGAAACCTCTACAACAGGCTTAGCAACAACTTCATAGACACGTTTCTGCGAAGCGAATTCGGTAAGCACGTCATCAAACTCGTATGTTTCTGAATCCCAATTGTTCTTCCTGAGTTTAAGCCTCTTAAGCTACAAACAATAATAACAAAAATAGTAAAAATAAAATAAAATTATAACCATCTAGAGTCAGGGTAACTAAACTGAAAATGAGAGTTCTTAAATTGCACCTCAGGTTGTAATTCTACGCAATCGGCAAAATCTGCGTCTGCAACCAACTCTTCCGCATTTCGCGGCCGTAATCTAACGGCTACTCGAACTCTTCCTGGCACTGAAAAAAAAAAGCAAGCAAATTAAAACATATTTATTAATATTTAACTTTGTTCGAAAATCGCATTCTGAAATCAAATAAAAGGAAAAGCTAACCTCCGTCGTCTCTGGCGGCGGTGGTGAAAGAAGCGGAGTTGGTCCGGCGAAGAGCAGATCCTGGAGACTGATTTGAAGGAGGAAGTCTTGATTTGAACGAAGATGACTTGAGATTTGATGAATTTGCTGCACTGGGAGGCTTAACTGTTCCCTTGTGCATACCATTTCTATTACCACCGGAAGCCATCACTTGTTTTCTTTATTTTTTTACTCTTTTGAGTTTGGCTTGTTTTCAAAGAATTTTAAAGCAATGAATAAATATAGAAAGCAGGCGTAGTTACAGTGCTAATTTTCGGTGTCGGAATTGGATTTCGTTCAAAACAAAGGGATGATGGAGGGAGAGGGGAGAAAGGGACCCACTGTGTTGGGAGAAGACAGAAGCGCACAGCTTTATGGCCCCACCCCTCTCAAAGTTAAAATTTCCGAAATTACCACAATACTCTTCTCTGCGTTTTTTTTTTTTTGTCTTTTTGTCAATTTGCGGTGATTTTGTAAGAAAACAAACCATTATTGGTACTGGATCTAGTGGGCCGCTTAAATTCCCCCTGTTGGTCGTGAGGCGGCCAGCGCGGCAGTTCCTTCAAAGTGACTAAATTGCCCTTCACCTCTCACGATCGATAAAGCTGGAAGCTTTAAAAACTGGAAGCCAACTCTTGCTGTTCGTTTCGTACAGTATCTTACCACCGACTTTGTCCGTGTTTGAAGCTTGATTCGTCGCTTTGAACCTTGAGGTTTACCACGTTAAAAGGCCAAACATAAGATTTTCTTTTAATATTTATTTTGAAACTTTTTTAAATTTTTATTATTATATGTTTATGAGATTATATTTTGTGAGTAAATAATGATATATAATAAATATTATATACTGATAGTATTATCAAATATAAATAAATTTTTTTATGAAAATATATTTTATGACTATCGATTTTATATATATA
>NW_018397258.1:1730052-1750363 GCF_002168275.2 Theobroma umbraticum
TATATATATCAAATGCATAAAAAAGAAGAGGAGACAAGTTTGTAGTAACTACTAAGATATAGTACGTTGTCATTTTACCTAACAATGTGATCTCCTTTAAGAAAAGTCATAACTTTTAAATATTAAAGTTGGAGGATGGGGAATTCATGCTTGAATTAAACGAATGATGGGGCTATGAGTACCATAAAGGTACCTTCAAATCGAAATGAAAACTGAGAGAGTGGGGGATGGGCTATAGAAATGAAGAAGTGAAGTGGGATTGTGGGAAGCTAGCAGCCTAAGCATAATTAAAAATAAATAAATAATGGGACGACAGTGTCAATTAACTTTGTCAATAAGACAATTGACACATCTTTTTCTGATTTTGGTGGAGGAATTGACTTGATTATTAAAACTAAGGGTGTTTTAGTTTTCCCCCCAAGTAATCGCTTAGTCAAACAAATGGTAAAAAATAAAATAGTGACAAAATGTTGGGTTTTAACTTAGTATTTTATAAGCTTAAACAACAACAACAACAACAACAACAAAATTTTCTTAAATTATATTAAAGCATACATTTGAACTCATGTATTTTTATTATAACTAAAGAAATCTTTATATTTTGATTTGTACTAAATATTATATTTTTTCATTATACTCACATAACTCTTAATTTATAACGAAAAATTAACAATTATATGATTATGTCGTATATACTATAGACAAAAAAAATAATTTTCTATTATAAACTAAGTACTTGTGCAGATATAATAAAAGAATAATTTTTTAACATAATAAAAAACATAAAAAATTATTTAAATATATAATTAATTAAATTTTAAAAAAATCCGTAGTTTTATGGTTTATGCACAAATAGCTATTGATAAATTGGCAAGTGAGATTAAGACAAAGGATTATACAATTAGTATAGGATCATGTATTAACCTATTGTGAATTTGAGTGCTGTACCTTTGTGATTTTGAACCATGGGTAATTTCATCACTATATATGGCCTAAACCATAATAAATAAATGTATCTTCTTTTTTTTGAACATCCCACCTTTAGTAAATATGCATGTACATTATTTAACTTTTAGTATTATTTCTCTTTAAACACGATACATTTGAATTTTTAATTTTTTTTTATAATTGAAGGATGAAGAGATTCGAACTCTACTTTTTAGACAAAAAGATTATACACCAACAAATGAATCAAATGATAAAATACTATATTTGAATTTTTAATTTAAATTACATAACTTTACTAATATCAAATGGATCCGCGTGGCTTTGTAATTTAGTATTTCAAAATTAGAGAACCATAAAGACCTAAAGAGTCTAAAACTAGGTATAATGACTTTGGTTAACAGCCTTTTTAAACCTAAGTTCGACTTTATCCATTAATGAATCAAATACGTTAACATAAATATTTGTTGCTTTTGATAAATCTATTGCATTTTGCGAAAGCCCCGATAACACCAATCCTGGGTGGCGTCCCCATCTATCGGGCTGGGTTTTAATGGACCTCTCTCTGATGCATTTGTAATAAACACCTAAGGTTTTCTCTTTGTTCCTTTTTTTTTAAAGATTTTATTAATACCAACTTTTAAAATAAAAAATGAGTTTAGTCCATAGTATTTTTATTTTCACTAGACTCCTAAATTAATGAAAAAAATTAATATCAGTCGTAGATTTAATTTGGTATAAATATTTTTAAAAATTCATAAATTATTTAATAAAATTAAATAACTTTTATTTTTTTATTATATTTAATAAAAATATATTTATTTTTTATTTTAAATCAAATAAATTTATTAATAATTGACTAATTATCTAATTAAAATAGTAATTTTTTTTATATCATGTGGTTATGTTATTGTAATGTTATTATTTATTTTGATATGTTAATAAATTATTTCAGTATTACATGATATAAGGATTAATCATAAAGATTTAATTGATTGAAAATAAAATATAAAGATTTTATTAATGAAATAGAAAAATATAGAATTTTTAAATAATATAAAAAATTTTAAATATTATGTTATTTAATTTTGATTCCGTAATAAATAAAGGATGTAAAACTCTTTATTTTTATATTAATGCAAGTTGTATATAATTCGTCTTCAACATTTTATTTTATTTTATATATTATTTAAAAATAAATAAAAATACAAGCATTCAACGAACAAGAAATATTAATAAGTTTTAAATTTGTTGAAAATAAAAAATTAAAATTTAGAAGAAAAATAAAAATGAAAAATTCATATTAATAGTAGACATTTGAATTGTCTTCGTAAACTAGTCAAGCCGTCGTTATTTGGAAAATAAAAAAGAGAAACAAGAACACGAGTCAAGGGAAGCAGTTGTCTAATCTGCATGAAGAAAGTTGGGACAAAATTACGAAAGTACGCAGTCACACGCGTCACGCAGACGAGCACCCCTAAATCAGAAAAACCCTAAAAGCCACAGAAATTCAAGCAGCAGCCTCCCTCGCTTTCTCCACTCCTAAACCTTTCTCACTCAATTCTCAAACCTCTTGCCATCTCCTCACCGGAATCTGACGTCATGGCTCAAAACAACAACCGTCGCGTGAGCTCCGCCGTCCTCCTCTGCTCTGTCCGACCGACCATCTCCACCACGATTATCACTACCATTTCAACTGTCATCACCATTACCATTTACTGAAAAAACAATCTCCATTTCACCCTGGGATTCTCTCACATTTTCAACTTCAAAGTGTATAGACTGTTACTGAAGCCAAATTAAAGCGTTACCTGGATTATTCTTGTTCGGGCCGGGTTTGGGATAACAGCGATACGACTTCGGGTTTTGTGTAGCTGGTTTTTTTCTTATTGAGAAATGGCTACTTTGGGGAGCTATGGCGTGCGCTTGGGAGAGTCTACTCACCGGTTTCCGCGTCCCAATCGCGGCGATAATTACAAGAGGTTTTAACACTCTCTATATAAGATATATATATATATATATATTTTCTAATTGGCAGTCGTTAGTTTGGTTAATTAAGTATACTATTCGTTGGCTTATTTGGTATTAACTGGGAATTCGTTTTGGCTTATATGAATTTTCCTTTTGGTGTGTGCCAAGAACTTGATATGGAATGACCGCATATTTTCCCTTCTATGTCATCTTCCTGTTTGCCCGTTTCTCGTTTTGTAGAACAGTTGATATCTTAGTACTTGTTTGAAAGATTTTGCCTTTTTTTTATTAATGTTAAAGTTATATCATCCTTGATGGGTGTTAACGGGAAGCAAAGTTGATCTTAGTTGAAATTTATATCTGCATAATTTGATCATCATCTCATTTGTTTGCTATGTAGCAGGAGAAATGCAAAATGGAGGTCTCCACAAGCAGCAGTAATACCTAATTTCCATCTCCCAATGCGTAGTTTTGAGGTTAAAAACAGGTAATAATAATCTTTGTACTATCTGAATCTGATTGATGTTTTACTGGATAGAATAATTTGTTGCCTTGCCTGTTGTTGGTCAATTATTTTTGTGAGAAGGACGGCATCTCTACCTATTTTTTCTACCTGCATTAAAAGTTCCTGAAATGTCAATCTCGGTTCTGTTCATATGTCTCTTTGTTGCTAGATCTCATTACTGCCCTGCTATAACAAATATGCTTTATATATGCTGAGACATTGTTCTGTTATCCATACCTTTATCTAGAGGTATCCTTTATTACACTCTTATGGAGCTCTTGGAGGTACCATAAGGGATTTGTGCAAGATAAACATACTTGAACACCTTGGTTCTTGTCCATGCATAATTTTGAGTAGAATCTCTTCACACTTGTTATAATCTTCTGTTTGGAGTTGTTAAGCGTGTAATGCACCATACATGGAGAATGCCTATGACATATGAGTTCTAAGGGGTCTGTGGAATGCATTTTCACTGTGTGATGTGAATGTACTTTGTTGGTGTCTTAATTGATGGAGAGTTTGTTTACCAACAGCTGTAGATTGTTGTTGAGAGCAGTCTCTTGTTGGAAATGAAACTTTCTTTCTGAAACAATTGCTGCTGTTGATGATTTTGTCTGTTTTCTGTTTGCAGAACATCATCAGAAGATATAAAATCTCTCCGATTGATAACAGCCATCAAAACCCCTTATTTACCTGATGGAAGGTTTGATCTTGAAGCATAT
Source organism: Theobroma umbraticum (assembly GCF_002168275.2). NCBI lineage: Eukaryota > Viridiplantae > Streptophyta > Magnoliopsida > Malvales > Malvaceae > Theobroma > Theobroma umbraticum. The sequence continues at coordinate 1,734,196 of NW_018397258.1, forward strand.
GATGGCTTGGTGAATATGCAAATTGAAAATGGTGCTGAAGGTGTAATTGTCGGTGGTACAACCGGTGAGGGCCAGCTGATGAGCTGGGATGAACACATAATGCTTATTGGTCATACAGTTAACTGTTTTGGTGGATCAATTAAGGTAATTGGTAACACAGGAAGCAACTCAACAAGGGAAGCAATTCATGCCACTGAACAAGGTTTTGCCGTTGGAATGCATGCTGCTCTTCACATCAATCCTTACTATGGCAAAACATCTCTGGAGGGCTTGATTTCTCACTTTGATAGTGTGCTGCCAATGGGCCCCACCATCATATACAATGTGCCATCACGAACTGGCCAAGATATTCCCCCACGTGTCATCAATACGGTAGCACAGAGTCCTAACTTGGCCGGTGTAAAGGAATGTGTTGGAAATGACCGGATTGAGCAGTACACAGATAATGGAATTGTAGTGTGGAGTGGGAATGATGATCAGTGCCATGATGCTAGGTGGAGCCATGGGGCTACTGGGGTAATATCTGTTACAAGCAACCTGATTCCAGGTTTGATGCGAGAACTCATGTTTGGAGGGAAAAACCCTTCGCTTAATGTGAAGCTTTTACCTCTGATTGAGTGGCTTTTTGAGGAACCCAACCCCATTGGCCTAAACACAGCCCTTGCACAACTTGGGGTTGTGAGGCCAGTTTTCAGGTTACCATATGTACCTCTTCCCCTGGCAAAGAGGGTAGAATTTGTTAATCTTGTCAGGCAAATTGGGCGGCAGAATTTTGTAGGAGAAAAAGATGTACAGGTTCTTAATGATGATGACTTCATCTTGGTCGGGCGGTATTAGTCTGTTGTCATTGGTGTCTCAGTTTCCAGTTTGGAATTTTAAATTTTCGTTTAGAAAGTTACAAATAAAGCTTACCTGGTTGTTTAAATTATGACAGGAAACAGTAGTACCATATTATTATATGATGCCTGCTGAGTAATGAGTGTTGCCTATTTGGACTGGTTTGCCATGTACCTCTCTGCATCTCCATTTATAGGCAAGGATTGTTTTGGGAAAGAATCATTCATGCCTTTCTTGCATCTGTAAAACATCTGTTACCATCTGCAATCCTAAATCGTTTTGGACCTTAACAATCTAAATTGCAAGCACCAATTTATCACTGTAACTTACGTATTGGTTCATGATTGAATCTGTTAAATGCTTTTCCCGTTTATTTCCTCGAATGGAAGTTACCAAACATCAGAGGAAACAGAGGGACAAGCCATATGGAAGTAGGCGTGGGTGTTCTTGAGCTACATCGCAATTTACCAAACATCATTTGGGACTGCTAGCTAATCATGTCTCTAGGATTATGATGGTCAGCTTGAAGCCAAGGTCCCTGTTCTTAATTTTAGTTATGAGTGCGTTGTCAGAGGGTGCATCCGGCCCAATCAAACATGTTGACCCGAGGTTCCATATCGGTGGCTTGGAGCCGACAAGTTACCATTGCTTCATTATTCCAAACTTTTGTTGCTAAATGCCCTGCAGTCCGGACCAGAAAAGAAACATGAAGATCCCATTTCAAAAGCTGGCAATCAAATTAGGAGTTAGTGTTAACAAAACTTTCATAAATTAATTTCTTGATTAAAGCCAAAAATACTCACAGACAGTCACTTTTCGGGTTACTTTTGTTATCTTGAGATGATGATTGTGATTCCCGACCGCATGATTTGGATTCAATTATTGGCTATTAGAGGCGATACTTAAAAATGGTATCGAATTATACAACAGAAGTGATTAATCACACAATTAAGTTAAATTTAGTGATTATTACTTAAATTCAGGGTTATTCTTAATAATACTAAACGAAGGTGGTCTAGGAAGAAAGTATACCCTTTAGCTAAGGATGCACGCAGCAAGGGAAAATCCAAACAAAAAGTGCATATCCATTTGCCTACACTTTTAGGCTACAGATAATGTATTTGTCTCTGGTTTACCTTTAATAATAATCTAATAAATACCTTTTTTTTCTTTAATTAAAAAGATGTTTGATAAGTTTCAGATCGGCCAAGAATATTGGTATTCTTAGCTAAAACAATTCATTCAAGACCCCAACAGAAAGAACATGCAAGAAAACTACATGAAGCTGCTAAACTCTTACATTAAACTTCTTCTATGTTGATATTGGTAACTTATTTGCAACCCGAATCTATCAAAAAACAAACTTAATTTAGAGGAATGAAAACAAGCGCAAGAAAGAAATGAACGAGATTTGAGATATCTAACACTTTCCCCGGTTTAAGTAGTCCATCATTCTTCTTCCTATATTCTCTGCATCAGCATATAGTGTTATGCTACTAGTATTACAGTATTTACTAATGCGAGCTAGCGGGTTGTTTCCTACTTTTGGGAGGAATTTTGGGGATTGGAGAGCTTCTTCTGTAGCTGAGCCAAAAGGATTTGGTTCTCCTGGTGGAGGAGAATAGCTTTCTTCCTCAGCCTCTCATTCTCTTCTATGATGCTTTGGTTCTGCATGTACAGTTTCAAGTTCTTCATTTGCATATCTGTTTGAACGCCGACGACCACCTTCTTTGTTCCCGCTCCCTTCCTCAACCTTCTCCACCTGTTGCATTAATTTTCTTGTCAGGGACACAGAGAGGAGACACAGAAAAACACAAAAGAAATAGCTGTAGTGTGAAGAAACCTTAACCTGTTGAGTCTTCGAACAAGAACGTTATGTCGCTTGGAAGGACGTTTCCGGTAGAAGGAATACAGGGAACGGCTTGGGATCGACTCTGAAGAGTTCATGCACATGTTTTAGGATCGAGAGAAAGAAAGAGGGTTTTCTTCCCTTGTGGGATCAAAGAGAGGGGTTATCTTGTGTGCTCCAACGAGGGAGAGAAAACAAGTGTTATATAGCTGGGATATTGTGTTTGTATCTGAAAATGAGAAAGAGAAAAGAGGGAGAGAGAGAGAGAGACAAAGAGAGAGGCTTTTCGTAGTAATGATGGCACTAGGACTCATGATTACTAAGGGGCAGCAATAGATGGAAGAATACAGAGCAGAAGGAAGAAGAAAAATGGGTTTCCCTCTTCTCTTTCTGTGGCATTATATGAGTAGTAGTGCCACTTATTTTTAGTTTTTATGTGATGAGTGTCAAAGGACATGAGCCAAGAGGGGTTGGCTGGCTCGGGCACACAGAAAAGGACTATTCCCTCTACATGTTCATTCACTTTTTGAATTTAGAACTTTCCCCTTCATTTTCTTTAACCGTTTGGCTTCCTTCCTGTTACCGTACAGAGCTAAATTTCGGATTATTATTATTGTTATTTTTTTGTGATGTGCTGTAATCAATCAAATTGGTGCAAGTAGTTGATGCTATCATTGCTGCAGAAAAATTAACTCTGGGGTTCAATTTCAAACTTGACAAGCTATCCTTCATTGATGAACTTGATCCAGCAGGGTTAATATTTATAACAGCAAGAAAAGTTATATTGAATTGAAATTTTTAAGATGAGTATTCAATTTACATAAAATTAATTGATATAAGATTATAATTTCTTTAATACTCACTTTTATTTGTAAAATTATTCAACCTATCATATGATATTAATACGTTTTTTATTATAAATTGATGAAGATAATATTTTTTACGATATTATGTTAAAATTTTTAAAGTAGATATTTAAACTTTTAATCTTAATAGCATCTTAAACCTTAAACCTTAAATTTAAATTTTTAAGAAAAGTATTACCTTTGTGTTACTCAACCATTTAGCCCTAAATCCAAAATTCGAGCATAGGTATTTATTACCTCAGTTTTACTCAACCAGTTGATTTCCTTGACTGATCTTTCATGTCAACAAAAAAAAAAAACATGTAATTATTAAAACTTTAATTAGTTTCTTCGTCTGATCCCTTCCCTTACGCTCACCTTTCAAACGAAACATGCAACCTTTAAGAGAGAAAGAGAGACGTGGGCAAGTAAGTACCTTCTCGCAGCCTGCAGGGGATGGTTTTGAATGACTCCGGATGTCTGATTTTTTTTTTTATTATTATCTTGTTATATGGAAATGGCAGATTTATTTGACAAGTGCTACCATACCAACGAGTCAAATTTAGAAAGGCTTAGGGTCTTCCCCTCATAATAACCAAGCGGGGGCCAACAAATCCTAATGGGATCCCTAAAGTACAAGCCTCCATGAACAGAAACCACGGATTTTAATCACGCCAACTAAAACCTTCACGCATTCTTAATCACTAAGTTCGTTAGAAATTCCTGTTGACTGGCGAACCAACAATACTAAACGTGGGCATAACTTCACTGGAGAATTAGGGGTCGTGTGGTCAAAACAAAGAACTTTAAGGTTTTGGATATGTCTGTCTGTAAGAAAAAGTTTGGTGAAAAGCAGACCGAACCCAACACTATCTTTTTAATTTGGTTTGCCTTTTAACAAGAAAACCCTTTACGTCTTGGACTCGCCAAGATTATAGAAAAAAAGAAAAACAACGTAAATCCAAAAGAAAATATGCTTAATCATTTGTATTAATGTGAAAACGTTTGTCAATATTTTATTATCGTGATGATGGCTGGTTACCGTGCTTTTGACGTTTTTGTTTACGCGTCTATATGTATAATTAACTTTTAACTCTCGAGAAGTGACCTGATCAAAGGAAAAGGCACATGGAAAGTCACGTGCAAATCACGTGTGGACCTACAGAGGATGGGGCCATGAGAAGAATCCAAAAGAAAAACGAGTGGGATAATGTTTTGGAAGGGAAGAGGGGGAGTAGTAGTAGTAGTCAATGTGGTTAGGTTCTTCCTTTTGTCCATTTTCTTTCATGTAATTGAGTACCCAAGCCATGCTTACTTATTTGGAAAATGAAGGCTTTGGTTTTGGACTCATCTTCGTCTATCTCTCTTCTTTCTTCTTCTTCTTGGTCATCATCATAATCACTTCATATCCGCAAGAAACAAAGGATGGAAAACCATCATGAGAGAAAATGGGTGGTGCTTCATTTGGTCCAATTTTCACCTCGCCCATTTCACTCTCACATGGTTCTTCTCCTTCCATTGGCGGAATTGGGCACCTTGGGCTTTGTCAGCCCACAATTCGTTTGGGGACTAAATGTCAAGCTCCATCAAGTTTTCGGATTTTAGCTTAAAGAAAAAAAAAAGGTTTAAGTAGTAAAAAAGCCATCGAATTATGATTATTTTTTCAATGAAGTCCTTCACTTTTTATTGTAATGAAATGTATCCCTAAACTTTGATTTGAATCCAAATAACTTTTAATTGTAATGAAAAATTATCCTGTCATTAGATTTAATGTCAATTGACATTTTATACATACATATTATATAACTTGATTAAGTTACGTGATCATGAGATAATTTGACATATTTTTACTATTTGATCACGTTATTTGTCACGTGATCACGTTTGCGAGTTAAGTCATAAGTTATGAAAGTAAAAAATGTCAATCTACATTAAATCTAATAGCAATTAATTTATCGTTAGGATTAAAATTTTATTTGGGTACAAATCAAAATTTAAGGACTAGTTTGGATACAACAAAATGTGAAGGGCTTAATTGAAAAAATAATCATAATCTAAGGGTTTTTAAGCAAAAAAAAATGCTTTACGTTTCATGAAGTAAGGATCAAAATTCAAGGCATAAATTGGGAAGGCAATGCTTAAAACTTTCTTGAATGTCAAAAAAGTCATGCCTTCTGCAAATAATAAAAATAATAATAAAAGGATTTGCCTGTTTTCTCAGTATATATCCAAAATGAATATGGAATTGGGAAATAAAACCACTCATCATGTTGTTTTGAATATAGATGATGTCGAGGAAATTGATGGGGACTAAGGCCACTACAACTAGCCTTTCACTCATTTCTTGTATTACTACAACAAAGTACTCATACTACCATATGGAATGACATGAAGTAGTCAACAACGAAATGAATCTCCCCTTTACGTTTCAAAAACGATCTAATTGCCCTATTTTTGGATCTTTTTTCTTGTATCTTTTGGATTCGGAATATAAGCATGAATGTTCATAGAGGTTGCGTTTGTATATATACTTCTTCTTTTTTTTAAATTTTTCTGCTTTGATAAATCTATCTAGTGATGGAGAAGCTATAGGCTTTCTTGGACCAAAGTGAGAAGAAATAATTAAGGAGAGAAAAAATGAATGTGTTGATGAGAGCCACGTTTGGGATGATGGGTTCACATGCATCATTGATAATGACGACTGATTGAGCGGTGGAGCAACTCACACCTTCAGCCATGGTGGTCCAAAACCACCACCCCCGTCATACTTTCTAAACTTTCAAACTAGAAATCTATGAACATCTCTGACTCTGCCTTATTCAATGCTGCTTGTCTCCTAATTAGATTTCCTTTTCTTTTTTTGGTTTATTACCATCATGACACCTAAAAATAGGCAATTATAGCACGTATGGTATGGACAAGTAAGTTTTATCCATGGGGGCTAGCCAATGGCAACTAACGTTTGTCTTTTATCATGAATTTTCAAACCTAATTAACAGTTTTGTAATCCAATTACAAACAAGAAAGAAAGATTTCTTCTACGGTCTTCTCTTCATGCAATTAGAACAGGCCTCGGTTCTTTCTCAAAAATGCAGCAGTAAACCCAAAACGAGCCATGAGGCGGATTACTTCCTCTGCTGTCTGGCCTATGCTTTTGATGTCTTTATTCAGAATTAATGCTCGAATTAAGAAATCCTACAGCAGATGGTTGGCAAACTCATCGCTGTCTCTGACTTTCGAGGTCCAAAATTAATTACAAGTTACAAGCAAGATTTGGAATCAGCTTCAATCCAGCCAACTTTGACTTCTGGGTTTCTATCACAAAGGGCTGAAGAAAAAAGGCAGTCCAATGCCTAGCTAGAGCCACCCGTCGCAGCTCTGGAAACCAGATTAGACCCGCTTCGTTTAATTGGTTTTGTACAATATAATCATTTCTTCCCATTTTCCTCCCATGTGGGCTGTAGGGAGTCACGGAAAAAAACACCTAAAAGGTGAAAAGCATGGAGAGAACTTCAGCATGAGATCAGGCATACGAAATGAAGCTCATTTTGGTGAGTAATACTTGGAAATGGACGGCAACCTTGCATTCCTATTAAATCTTTACTTATTAGGCATTGGGTTGATCAATATTTACACTTGATATGCATCTTTACTTGCAACACAAAGCATTTGATAGGGTCGAGATTCCCCTGAGTGACTCGTGAGGAAGGGCAGGAGTACACTATGTACACTAAAATGAATGTTAATATGTACCAACTGGAAACTGAAACAGATATGGATCAAAAAGGAACTGGTATTCTAATCTACAATATATACAGCTTCGTTCTCCCCACAAAAACATATGATGAAACACGTTCAAGATGAACAAAATTTCATAATATAAAGGCATGCCTGCTACCCAACGGAATCTTCACCGCTAGTTTCATCATCCTCGTCCATTGCATGATTATGCTTTTGATCCTCATCAGCCTGGTCACTACCCTCTGTCTCTGCATCTGATATTGATCCACTATTAGCCGCTGCTTTGTTGTTATCATCATCGCTGTCAACACAATCCTCAGTATCCGAATCAGAATTAACAGTCAGGTTTTTCCTCTGTTGATCAAAATCATCATTAGCAGCACCTCCAAACTGTTCCTTTAAATCAGGAGCGACAATCCCAATCATCTCAGTCAATGCTTCACGTTCATCTTTACGTCTGGCAGCAGCAGCCTCAGAAGGTGGCGTACTTTGACTCTCAGCTACCAGACCACTAGAATCATGCAGGGCCATGGCACGATCCTCTTCATTGTGTCCAATTTTAGGAGATTCATTTTCTCCATGGACAGAGGGAGCAGTACTTTGAGCCCAACTCCCCAGAACTTCGGAAGCTAAAAGGTCAGCTGTCCTGATTGTGCCTCCTGCTTCTGTGTCTTCCACGGAATTTTGAGTCTCAAGAGGTTTATTTGACTCTGAGTGTATAGAAGTATCTGGGCAAGTTGTTTGAATCTGTTCATTGCTTTCAGGAGCATTGCCATTGGTTTCATAATCACACTGCATTGTATCTCCACCTAAAGTTTCACACCTGTTCAAAGCAATATTCTGTTCAACCTCGATTCCCAGGCTTTCAGTTTCAAGAACACGCTCAGTTCCAATGAGATCTCCTTCTGGAACAGGTGCCATACCAACACCATCAATGTCAGAACCAAAGCCACCTTTAGCAAAAGGTTCAGCACTAGTAAATTCTGCCTCCTGTGTGTTTTCACCAACTTCTTGACTTATCATATCACAGTCATGCTTCTCGGTAGCACTGGCTTCATCACTAGAAAAATTAACCCTCTGAGCTGAAGTAGTGGAGCCTGCCTTTGTGGTATTGTTTCCATGATAGGAAGCAGTAGCCTTTTCTCTGACTACGATTCCATTAACATTCCTGCTTGGTACATTAAGGTCAATATCAACAGATGTATTATCATAATTTTCCTCATCTTCCAGAGTTCTCTGCATTGCCTTCAGTTGTTCCTGCTGCTTTGCAAACAGTACAGAGATTTCCTCGGTTGTGGAATAAAATGCTCGTAGTTGCGTTTCTCTGCAGAGCAACCATATAAATGTTACCATGCTGCAATTGAGGAAATCCAAAGGATGTAGGAACAACCATCCGTGTTAACACCAGAGACCATAATATACAAATGGATAGAACCTTGATTGGCAAAATGCTTACACCAATAGGTGCAACAAGAGATCAAACAATAGGTATTGTGACAGAAGTCATACCGAAGCATAATTCTTTCCCTGGCACCTTTTAGCCTCCTTCTCTCGTAATCAAGATCCCGCATTGCAGCATTTACTTCAAGCTCAAGAGCAGAAACTTTAGCCCAAGCTTCTTCTCGGGCTGCCTGCTACCAACAGCAAAGGAAAACTCAGCTTAACAATAAAGTAAGTAACTTTGTAAAGATGACAGCCCAGAGGTCTTCTGTACCCAGATTAATTTATTTATTTAGTTGATAAAGGTGTATCTAGATAGATTTAAACACATCCATTGTAGCATGTCTAGTTAAATAGTTTTCATAGCACATAACATCCATTTTCATTTATGCTTTCAAAAGCTGCAGGCACATCCCAGATTGACATACAGGTTTATGGAAGCGAAAGCATCAACAGCAGTAATAAATAGTTTAAATCTTGTATATCAGAGAGAATCTGCAGATAGTTCATATCAAACAATCTAACATTGTAATTATTTAAAGAGAAAATAATAAAAATTTATACCTTTTCAGCCTCAAGCTCTTTCCTCAACCCTTTCATTGCATGTTCAAGTTCTTCCACTTTCTGCTCAAACACACAATTGCAAATTAAGTATCAGATTCGGAATCGATTTGCATGTGCTTGTCTGCATAAGGAGGCACAAAAGGACATGCTTACGTTTCTTGAGATTGCTGAGGCTTGTTGTGCTTCACAAAATTGAGTTTCCAGTTGGCGAACTTTATTATCAGAGTTGACCAATTTCTGCCTAATCTCTTCCTGCAGTAGATAAAGGAATTAAAATATGCTCCTTTCAGAATTTAGATGAAATACTGGTATCATGTGTTTAAACTTCAAAATAAGATGGCAATGCAGATGTTACCAGTTTGGACACCAAACCTTCCACTTGTGATGAGCTCTTTCTCAGTGATTCCTAAGAAAGCAGTTGCATAACATTTCATTACTCAATTCTTTCAAAATAAAATAAACATTAAGGAAATCCAAGTAAGCACAAGAAGAAAATCATTCTGACCTCTAGCTTATTAATTACATCTTGTTGCTCTTTCTCTCGTTTCAAAGCAACATCTGATAGCCTTTGATGTTCCTCTTGAGCCTCTGACTGAGCTCTTTGCACTGCAGCTTTTAAATCAACAGCAGCCTTTTCTCGTTCTTCTCGTCTCTGATCTCGCTCTTCATCTAACTGAACCTTGAGTTCAGCAATAGATGCCTTCTGACTAAAAAGTATGAAATTGGGCCATTATATTGTCTCTTATTATTTGTGCATAAATTATGAAAAAATAATAAAGCCAACAGGAATTCATTTCTTACCTCTTGATTATTTCATTTGCTTCGGTACATGACTGTATGGAAGCAGTAAGTCTTTCACTAAGGTCTTCTATAGCATGCTTTTGTTCAGCTGATATCCTATTGAGCTCTACAAGCTCCTTTTGTTTAACATCTAGCAAATTGTTCAATTCTTTGAGTTGATCAAGGTATGAATTTGCAACTGCTTCTTTTATCTCTTTGATTGCCTACAGAAACAGATAGGATATCTTCATCACAACGGACCACACAGCGATAAAAATAATTGGTTAAAAGCAAGCACAAGTAATACACCATCGCACATTCATTTTCTCTCCTTATAAAAGGTCATGGCCAGCTGAATCTAGTTATAGTATACTGATAGTTAACAAAACTTAAATATAAATAGATATTTTCATGTTGTAAGTAGGTACAACCACATGAAATCAATGTGGAATGCTGCACCAATTGAATTATGCCATGAACAGAACCCCTAGTACTCAGTAACATAACCACCTAGCTAAACCAACTCAATGAACCCAAACATAGACATAATTCAGAGAGAAAAGTGAAGTCATGATCCATCAGAAGAGCATACATTTTCATGACGCTCAACAGTTGCACGATTCTCACTACGCAATGTATCTATTGTAAGCACCTGATCTTCCAATTGCCTTCTCAATTCCTGCATGAATCAGTTTTTAGCATTATTTACTGTGCAAAAGAACTTAATCGTTTGAGCAATCACTGGACTCATGAATTGAAAATAGGATACCCTGTTTGACCGCTGAAGGCTCCGAAAATCATCAAGAGATAGAGGACCCTCAGGAGCACCAATGCCAATACCTTTCAGTCTCTTGTTTTCACAAGCAAGCTCTTCTGCAAAATAGTGAACAGTACATCATTTGAAGATTATGATGGGCAATTGTTTCACATAGTAGTAAGTTGGTAAATCTTTCCTCAATAAGAAAGGACCAAATATAAAAGGAAGAAAATGAGTCTTACAACTAGCTACTAATATTGTTATCAATCCGATCAGATTTACGAATTTAAACATACACATCTGACTATTTAGCAGATGTCTAAGCATTATAACACCAATGTTCAGGTAATGAAACCTATTGACTGTTTCATTAATATTTGGAAAATTAACAATAGTCATGACATTTATTCCACAACAAAATTTATATCAATTTTATGGAAAATTTAATAGACAGCAAGGTGGTGATTATTGATTAAGATAAAAAATGAAAAGTCTGAACAGAAAAAGGCATGAACAAGCTGTAGATATACCTGCTTTTCTTTTTGCACATGCACCTTTGACTGAGGGAGCGAACCTAAGAACTTCTCGGTATACAAATGCAAATGCAAGTTCTGTAACCAAGAAGGTAGTTACTTCCTTTGTAAGGCATTCCAAGCCTCAAACTTCAGTTAAAAACAATGAAGAATTGCATGTTTGTTATCTGAAATAAAAGAAAAGATCATGAATGATAGGTATTAGTATTACCATGTTGTGGAGGGGCAGAAAATGAAATGATGTCTCCATGCTCGATTTTCAATTCGGGACTGTTCTTTCTCAACCTCTCCCAATTAAGATACGTTCCATTTGTGCTACAAAGATGCACAACACAATCAGAATTCAGAACATAGAAATATTTGAAAACCTAACAAAAGATCATAAACAGCAGACCAACCTCGTATCTTTCAAGAAAACAGACAGATAACTGTTGGACGACTGCTCTGTATCTTCATTGGTGACTCTCTTCCTATATATTTTGCAATGATCAGCACTAACAGAATTTGACTCAATCCGAAAACTCACATCCTCTACTAATCGACCAATGCTGTGCTCATCGGCAGTAAAAAGCATATTCATACCCTACAAAAATGATCCTCTCATCAGTCTTTCATCCACATTGTAATTTACAATTTTCTGTCCAATTTTTTTTTTAAGAATACCCTTAACCAATTTAAAGATATTTTTTCGTTTCAATTCAATCAAGTTAGACAATTTACACGATGAATTAGCATGAGATGAAGATAAAAATTGAAAATTTACGGAAAATTGGAATGTTTGCAACCAAAAAAGATTTGAAAGAGAGGGTTTAGGGTTTAAAGAGAGGGAACCTGAGGGCGTTTGCGGGCATTGTTAGAAATAGCGGTGAGAACGCCCCAAACGTTGGGATCGTAGGTCGGGAGAGGCTGAGAGGAGATGTTGGCTGCGACTGAGACAATGAACTGTTTGGGACTCAACGGCACCTTTGAACGCGAAGAAGCGTCGTTTTGCTCAGGCCGTGACGTCGCCGATTGGGAAGCATGGTCTTTGGGGCTTGGTCTGGGCTTTAAAGAAATTGGGGTCTCCGGTTTTTTGACTTGCTTCGTTGCCATTGGAGTCTGACCGTGACTGAGAGTACATGAAGAAAAAAAAAAAAAGGGCGGGGATTTTGAAGCCCTAACTGCCTTCGTTTTGTGCTACACAGGTACAGTCGTTGTCGCGTTAGAGAGAAGCTTGTCTCGGAAGGCTTATTATTTTTAATTTTTTTTCGGGAGTTTCCTGGCCGTTGATTGGATCAAGTGAAAGTGACATTCGCCATATCAGAGAAGCGGGACCCACCGGTACCTCACCCATCAACAGTTCATCAATTGAGTGCATGCATTTAGTTGTGTAAATTTCATTTTACATGGGCTTGAGAAAAAGAAAAATCCGTGACCACAATAACGACTTGAAATGGCTGTTCTCTTCTTTGAGTAATGTTGCTGAAAGTGTGAACTTTCATTGTTACAAACTCTGATGAACTGATTGCTACTATACATAATTATGCAGGTGAGTACCAACTGCAAACTTTTCCTCTTTATCTCAAAAATTTTGTTGTTAATTCATATTCGTAACCAGAAAAACGTCTACTGGTGAGTTGTATCCTAAAATCATCCATTGTCTCGACACATTGGTGTTCACTATACTGCAACTCAACACAATTGCTGAGGTAAGACTAGCCAGCGAGCGGATTGGCGTGTATTGTCACGCGATTGAGCCTAATCTCTGCAAGAGGTCGATCACCTGGTCCCGTTTGAGTCTGCATAAACAAAATGCAGCTCCATAACGTTAAACATGGAAAAAAACTACTGAATAAACAAGCAATTGCAGCTGAAGTAGATTTTCTGCGACTGCATATAAAATGTTGGAATTGTATATGTGAAACGAAGAGAGAAAAAGAAAATGAAATTGGGTTCTATAAAACTATTAACTTAGGGTCAGGTTAAATGTCTTTCTTTGTGGTAACCCAAATTTTCCCTATCCTTTGAGGTCTTTAAATCCTATTTATCAAGATAAAGGCCAATTAAGTATGAGCCAAATAAAATTGCATCACACAGGATATCATAGGCCAAACATCAGACCAAAGTTAATCACACTGGCTAGCCTGGATATGTCAACACAGAAAGCCATGTGGACAAAGAAAAAGAGTTTGCATGAAAAATTAAATCATAACAGTAATTGTCCCCACAACATTCTAATTCAAAGAGAATTAGGCAGGGAATATGACTGTATGCTAGCACAACATACCTTTTCCATGATATCCAGGACTTCAAAACCATGGATCACCTTGCCAAACACTGTGTATAATCCATTGAGATGTGGCTGCTTCGCATAAGCTATGAAGAATTGGCTCCCATTAGTATTAGGACCACTGTTAGCCATTGACAATATACCCCTTGCATTATGCTGTAAAAAGACAACGCTTTGTCAAAATTAGTATGTCCACATCTATATCCTAACACACAGAAGGTTCACAACCAATGAGCCACTCAATGTATGGCATGCAGTAAAAATATTATATCTTGTACCGGAATATTGAGACTTTGCTTTATCAGTGCTTGAAATGGACAGAAATATAAAGAGTTTGAAAAGCATAACTATACCAAAACATTTGGGGCTGTTACCTTGGTTTCAAGGTAAAGTTAGAAGAAAGCTAGAGGAAGGGTGGGAGTAATAGAAACAAAATTTCAAACTCAAATAATGTGACTTAAAAACAAACAACATAGCAAACAAGGCACCACCTAGCACAGTTAGACTCCATTCTTGGACATCAAGGATCATGGAAGAGCATAAGCAAGCCATGGTGGAAAGAAAAAAAGTTCACCAGTTTTCTTAATACAGCAGGCTAACAAGCATAAGAAGCTCACATGAAAGAAGAGATATCTTCTCCTCACCCCCAGCCACTCCCCCCTACTCTTAATGGGTAAAAGTTGGTGACTAAATTCTCTCAAAACACGTTGAGAGATTGCATGAGCTAAAGATTGCAGTTTAAAAGTTAATTGTTGCCTTAGGCATCAGCTTAACATACCTTGAGGGATTCTCTAATCTCATCATTGAACTTCTTGCCCCATATGCTAGTTCCCCCCTTGCCAGTTCCTGTTGGGTCTCCACCTTGAATCATAAAACCCTTAATATTCCTGTGAAATATAGTCCCATCATAATAGCCACTAGCACATAGAGCCAAAAAGTTCTGCATTCAAATGAAAGATTACTATTATTAACATGGACAATAGTAAGAAACGAGAAGTGACGAAAACATTCACAACAAAAGCTGCTCATTAAATCAAATGCAACAGGAAATTATGCACCATATGGGGTGAAACGGGTGTCTCTTACAATTAAATTACGCAAAACGTTATATTGAAAATAAGTTCAAAGCTTGTGAAAACCATATGCATAGGTATAGCTTTACCTATACAGATTCATACAAAGCTGATACAGTAAAAAGATAAAGAAGTCTCTTCAATAAATAACAGGAAAAATAACAAGATCATAATCTCCAAAATCTACATAAAATTTGTCTCCAATTTCATAAATTTAGGCCAAATAAATTACTTCTAAACTTGTTTTCAGGGCAGCAAGTCATACCAACTACATCCCCTAAAGCGAACTTCTAGTCATAACCTATATTTTATCATTTCCTCGGTTTCTTTTCTGAAAAGCTTGCAACAGCAGAAGCTTCAGCTACTATGTGTGTCTGTTTTTTCTTTTTTTTCACATAAATAAAATTCAACCACTGAAAAGGGAAAAAATGGGAAAATTTTGAAGGAAATGAGGGTCCTAAACCTCTGCCGTTTTAGAGACCTCGTCGCAGAAGATCTCGCACTTGATGTCACCAAGATTTGTGTGCAAAGTAACTGACTGCAACAACAAGAATCGATTCACTGTTAGTACCCTTTTTGTTTATGTTCGATAAAAATCACGCAAAACAAAACTCACCATCTTTTCTTTTGGTAAGAATAGGCTCAGAAGTGAGAATCGGAAGTAGATGAGTTCCGTGGGTTTAGCAAGTGTAAACGTGTAATGATTCCCGGTGAGCGTAGAACTTTCTTCTTCAGGCCCTGGCCGCGAAAGATTCAGGGTTACTGGGCCTATAGGCTTGAGAACTGCGGCGGTTTCTCAAAGATCTTTCTGGGCTACGGCCCTGACGCTGCCTTAAATAAGGTTGAGCCATGTCGGTTCTACGCACCTAGTTGCTTATCCCGGCGGACCCATGTGGGACTTAGATACGCTACGGGCCTTCTGCCAACCTTTTTTTTTTTTAAATTAGTACTATTTATTTTATCAATTATAATTACAAAAGAAATTTCATATTTATGATTTATCATACTAGTATTATTAATCTTACCATATTACTAAATTATACCCCCACAAAAATAAATAAGCATACTAACCGAATCAAATTGTTAATATCATTTTTTTTGTTCTTTGGTTATTATTATGATATTATGTAAAGGTATAGAAAATTTTCTAGACATAATTAGGCTTCTAATTTTATTTTTCCATCATTTTCTTGTCTAATCATAAACCTCAACGATGTACCTTATTTTTAAAATAAAAAAGAATTTCTAAAATTGTATCTGAAATCATCTTCTTGAATTAAAAGTAAAAAAATTTCACACTATACATTTGAACACAGGATACCATAAAATTTAATACTAAGAAGGTGTTGACTAACGTTAAATTTGGCAGCCAGTTTCAACTGACCACAAAAACCTGATAGATCCCAGAGAATTCATGGCCGAATATCTCGCATAATACCGTTTTTAGCATTATGTTCCTTAAAACTTCGGAACAGTGTCT